>NW_015554207.1:514042-537928 GCF_001515605.1 Sinocyclocheilus anshuiensis
TGTTAGAATGAGCCATTTTAGGTAGGCGTGGTTGACTCTTAACTTTTATAAAGAATATCTCTTTGGATTTGAGACTTTAGTCTTTGCAACTTTACAGATCTTCTTTATACACTAAGAGCTTGTAACACTCCAAAGAGAAAGGAAAAATTGAAATCGCATCATATGACCCCTTTAAAAAATGTCCTGGCTCTTCCCAGCTTTATAATGGCAGTGAATGGTGGTCGAGATTTTGAAGCCCAAAATAAGAGAATATGCTAGTCTCGCGAGAACCAAGTTTTGTTTACAGCAAAGGAAAACCAGTCTCCTCTTGGCTTATATCGAAATCCTCAGATGTTTTTCTTTACAAATCCTCATTTTGTACTTCTAATTCGTGACCAGTGTTTTGTTTTGTTCTCTCCTCTGCGCTTCTGCGTTCGTCACTTCTCTCCAGAGCTTATGCTGTGCCTACGTCCTACGTCACCCGCTGGAATGCCTCTCTCTAGTGAACGCACGTATGACAGTTAGCGGAAGCTAAAGATTATGGTTTATAAAGTTTTAAATAGGGATATTATTCTTACATAAATGCATCACTTTGCTTCAGTAAGCCTTTAATAACCCCCCAGAGCCGTGTGGAGCACTTTTTTATGATGGATGGATGCACTTTTTTGGCTATCAAAATCTCATTCACCATTCACTGCCATTTTTAAGCTTTCAAGAGCCAGGACATTTTTAAATACAGTTTGATTGTATTTTTTAATACAATACAATTGTATTCATCTGAAAGAAGAAAGTCATACACACGTAGGATGGCTTGAGTGTGAGTAAATCATGGGGTAATTTTCATTTTTGGGTGAACTATCCCTTTAATACTTACGTCCTCTCCTATCTCTGACTCCTGATATCCTACTGTATACAGCATGTAGGATGGCCAGCTGCCATTGCCTCTCCAGAAATGAGAAAATGAAATGGATTTAAAGCTATGGATGGTGACAGGATACAGCCTGGGGTCTGATGGACATCTCTCACACCTCCTGGAGGTAATGGTGGGCTGTCATGTTCATCTCATCACAGCATTGCCTGCCTCTCTTCATTATCTACCCATTCGCTGTTGTCCTTAAACAAGCGTTTTTTTGGTTCATTCCTTCACCTGAATGTAAAATCCTACTCTTGTTTGAAAAAAATTATTTACGTTTATTTTTGACTAATGACTATGGTCTCCATGTAAACCTGCTGTAGCACAAAATACACTCTTTAGTCAACAGCATATGAGAAATGTGTGAAATATTGGAAAATAAGACTCATAATTGCACAACTCTCTGGAATACTTGATTCTTGGTCAGTCACAGTATTCTGTAGTCTAATGACCATTAAAATGTGTTTGACCTTTGCTCCCTGTCTTGGTTTATTTTTGCGATAATGACTGTCTGACTGTTTGTTATCCCTAGACATTCTGGTGAACATCAGGCAGTAAAACCTCAAAACTAGGTGGCAACTGTGAGCTTTTAAAACACATAATTTGTGTTAGCATAGACAGTTCTGTCATAACTTTAAAACTTTTATGGCTATTCTCAGTGTGTCGTCTGTTAGCACCAATATACTTTTGTTAAATCCCAAGCTGGCAAGATTGCATTTTACTCCTTAAAAACTGCTCTCCTAGGAGAATGATGAACTGACATTCAGCAGACTTCAAAAATCGCTGCACATTTCTTGCTCTGTTTTTTTTGAGACACGTAAAGGAGCTTTTACATGAATTGAGAAGCTGGTGTGATAATGAAAGTGTTTTCGAGGCACAGGATGAGTTCTGTTTGCTGATGGCATAACTGCATTTCGTGAAATAAGAATGCATACTTCATTTAGATAAAACTCAGGAAAAGCATCTTAACAATCAAAGAAAAGTCTACCATTTAAAGTGAAAAGATGGAAAAATAAAAATCTCAGAATATGTTTTTTCATGCTTTCATTAGTTCAGAATGAGTTTTAAATCAGTTTATATTTTTGTTTAATGTCAATTAAGCATTTAGTTAGATAAACTAGGTACAATAAGATGTAAATTATAAAGACCAATAATTTAAAGTAAAACCACAGCACAACTAGAGAGAGAGAGAGAGTTGAGAAAAAGTAAAAGTGAGAGTTTTGCAGTGATGTTCAGTCAGTCAGGTGGGCCAGCGGTCACCAGATACTCTGCTCCTCAGAGACCAATAAAAGAGTGACGTGATAAAGAGAGCGGAAAGAAGATTGCACAGCGCTCTGACACATCAAACACACACAAGAGCGGCTGAAAATGGAAGCCATTCAAACAGTGCGACTTCCCTGAGGGACATGAAGGAGAGAGAGAGAGAGAGAGAGAGAGAGAGAGAGAGAGAGAGAGAGAGAGAGCGCCCACAAAGCAATTGTCGTCTGGGCCAAACAACCAGTTTCACTCGGGCCACATGCAGCAAAGAATTATGGCCCTTGTGTGGCCCAGATCTGGACTACAGACATGAGCCATAACTGTCCCAAATCTCAGCCAAATAATAATTTATAACCAGCCCTGAATTGGTTTTAATAGTGCTACCCAAACTCAGCCTTCAGTAAACCATATAGAGAGCGGTCTTTAACCAGAAACCCCAAAACTGGGCCATAAAAAAGCCAAAAATATAAAAAACAACTCAGCCACGGATCTATCAGTAGCATTGTTAATTTTGTCAGCTATTTTCAATTTTAGTCTTAGTCCCGTGTTAAATGTCCTTGTTAGTTTTTTATCATATTTAATCAATCTTATCCTATTTAGTTTTAGTCAAGTTTTAGTCGACTAATGCCGAGTTCACACTGCACGATTTTCAAACTCGTCGGATCGCCGTTGTTTTCACACTGCGTGACTATCTGGGGTAGCATTCAGTTGCTGCTGTGTTCACATTGCACGATGGATCGGTGACAGGGGGTTTCACACTGCATGACTTCACAATAGGAAGAATCGCCGACAGCTCTGTCTGGTCTGCAAACTACATTTCACAACAAAACACACGCGAGAAGTGATAAGGAAATAACGCGAGAACCCGTGTGCATCAGACTCGAGTTCTCGAGCAAGACTGTAATTATAAAAAAAAAAATATATATATAGCCCGCAAATTGTCTGTGAGCTGATTTCCAGCTACAAGGAGAAAAAGAAAAACAGATTATGCAGGAGGGAGATGCAGGGAACAGGGATTGGGTGTTCTGCAAAGAGAGTTATTGGAGGTAAATCATTTTGCAGTAACTTATGCTGATGTTGTGGCTGGTCAAGCAAATGTCTGATTGTCACTCACGTGAACGAGTTTGCCTCAGATTTCGGGCATTTGTTGGCGATTTCGCAAAACCTGTCGGCGAGTGAAAAATCGGGCTAAAATCGTGCAGTGTGAACTCGGCATAAAAGTCTCAACATTTTAATCTAGTTTTAGTCGAAGAAAACCTGAAGTATTTTAGTCTAGTTTTAGTCAATGAAAACTTGACATTTTACCAATAAGCAGAGGTGTAAAGTCCAGGGGTCAGAAAGTAAAAGTCCTGCCATATGTTTATTCCACCCATGAACCAGCTGATTTCGCCAGAGGTGGAACCAAGTCATTCCTTTCAAGTCACAAGCAAGGCTCAAGTCAAATCCCAAGTCCTCAAAGAGTTAAAGTTAATGAGATAATTAAGTGACTAATTAATTAATGATTGTGCATTAGCGATGAACACCTGCTGTTAACAAGCAGCATCGTTGAAGAAAAGAGAAACACAAGAACTACAACTGACTTCAGCCACAGCCTTGGATGAAATCAACTGAAAAAAAAACAAAAAAAAAACACACACGATGTGGTCAAACATAATTGTGGTTAAGGTTTGCTTTAGTTTGTCTCTTGACCTTTTTTGTAATTCAAAGTAATTTGCTTCTAAGCAACTGCAATATTGTTGCACAGCAACCATTTGTGCATTGCTGAACCGAAAGCTTGAAGTAGCAGATTAGCTTATAACTCATAATGAATGAACATCATGAAGTGGTCTCTCTGGTTTATTGACTGACATTCAGTCATTACAGAACTGAAAAAAAAAAAAGTCCTGTTAAACAAATACCACCGTAATGCTTCAATTTTGAAAAAAAAAAAACAACAACAACTGTATTGGCTCAGGCTTTTAGACATGAACACTTATCATACGATCCTGAACAGTGGTGACAATTTTTCATACTGCAGTGCATGATGGGAGATTTTACTATGGTGTTACCCAGCATGCATTGCAGCATGAAGCATTTTGTTTATTGTTACCATTGTTGAGATTCATATGCTGGTTCTTGATGTCTGTGTGTGTCTAAATAGTACAGGAGTTCAAATTTTTATATGAATTATGTAGATTAATAAAATTTCTTCACAATAACTATTAGAGCAACACTTTGCTTGCATGCTGTGGTTTCACAGGGTCGGTTATGCAAAACATATACATACAAATGAAAAAATAATAAAAACTTGTTTTCAACGTAATCAGGCCAGCTCTCATCATATAAAAACAGCGAATATCTCCTCACTGTACAGCATTAACCTCACTGCTTTACAACACCACATGCAGTGTTACAGAGAGAGATCTAGGACAAGAAGTAAAGTGTCAAGAGCCCAACTCATTTTTCATAATTTTAACCAATAAAACATCAACATCTGATCCTCTGTAATTCTCAATAACAGCAGGTGTTCATCACTAATGCACAATCATCATTTAATTAGTCACTTAATTATCTCATTAACTTTAACTCTTTGAGGACTTGGGATTTGACTTGAGATTTGCTTGTGACTTGAAAGGAATGACTTGGTCCCACCTCTGGGTATGAGTGTGTTTTACTGCCTATGGATGGATCCGTGGCATGGAGCTGATTTTTATATTTTTGGCTTTTTTATGGCTCGGTTTTGGGGTTTCTGGTTAAAGACTGCTCTCTATATGGTTTACTGAAGGCTGAGTTTGGGTAGCACTATTAACTTATTCTGGCCCAATTCAGGGCTGGTTATAAATTATTATTTGGCTGAGATTTGGGCCAGTTATGGCTCATGTGTGGCCCATCTCTGTAGTCCAGATCTGGGCCACACAAGGGCCGTAATTCTTTGCTGCATGTGGCCCGAGTGAAACTGGTTGTTTGGCGCAAAGCTGGGCCAGACGGCAATTGCTATGTGGGTGGTAGCATCTCTTAAATACGTCCTCATGTCTTTGTAAAAATTAAGTTGTTTCATTCGTGTTTCTCTGAATGAATATTTGGGTGGAAAAAGTAAGGATATGCCTAAATACACCAAAAACAGGCAATTGAAAAATGTTCACCTATATATCAGTGTTGTCCACCCTATGGGAAGCCAAAATGAAACAGCCTTGTCCTCAGATGTCTTAGTTGGAAACAAAACTACAGATGTTGAACCTCATTTGCTAAAGAGAATGACTGAAGTGGTTTGAATGTATGTAGAGATGAAAAGCAGCTAAACTCTCCTGTGATGATTTGTTCCAAATTGCATTCAGTCATCTACCGGAGTGTGTTGATGACCATATTTGTTTCTTAGGGTGTTTTCACACCTTTTGAGCATTCCAAGCAGTCTTACACTGATTTAACATACAACAAGCATACTAATCTTTTGTGGGACCTTTTGTGGTTTTATTGTCTACTTGCCTAAACACTAAAAGCAATGATGTATTTAACTTGTAGTTGCTCTACATGCTGTTTTATTTTACAATGGAGTAATGCCTAATTTTTAAGTATGACTTACAGTTAGATCATCTTAAGATTGTGATTTGCAACACTATCATGAGAGCCAGCCAATTTCTAATCATTAAAAACAGAAAGAAAAAAAATAGATGGTTAAAAAATAGAATTTATTTATTTATTCATGTATGTATGCATGTGTGAAAAAGATTGGCTGGTTACAGCAAACCTGTATGGATGCATTTAGAATTGGTCAAATGAATGAGAAGACAAGTGAGATTATTTAATTTTAGCAAAGGTTTTGTAGTCCATTGGCACAATAGGCTACATGACAGTTTGAACACTGAAACTGAAAAATTGCATTAACATGAGTAATTACGCATTAAATAGAACTGAGCCAGTGTGAAAGGTGAACAAAGCTTTCTGTTTTTAGACTCCTGTCTGTCTGACAGATACCACACATTACTCTCTCCACCATCAGCAGGACTGAGGTTAGAGTGTTAATTATCTCTGAGAACACACACAAAACCCAGAC
The DNA here is from genome assembly GCF_001515605.1 of Sinocyclocheilus anshuiensis. NCBI lineage: Eukaryota > Metazoa > Chordata > Actinopteri > Cypriniformes > Cyprinidae > Sinocyclocheilus > Sinocyclocheilus anshuiensis. The sequence continues at coordinate 520,222 of NW_015554207.1, forward strand.
TCGAGAGCCAGCATACAGAACATTCTTGCTTCAAGTTCAGCCCATTGCAGAGCTTCAAACACATCTGACAACCACTCACATGAATGGTAGAAATAAATGAATACGTCCATGCACACACACCTTTATCAATGTGAGATAGTAAGAAGATGCTCTTAGATAAACTGACTTAACCTCAATGACAGTTAAGCAATCAATAACTGAAAGTGAACTAAGTCTTAGATAACTCTTATTCTTGGCACATTAGCAGTGCATCACACTTTTTTGTCTCTCTTTGCCTTTTTCTCTGTCTAACATTAAAAGTATATATGCACATACATGTTGACATTAAATACACTGGACTCATACACTAATCATCCATACCTTCCCTCTTTCTCCCACCTCTTTTATGACACTGCTGAGAGGGCGTTCACGCTGCCAGCATGATATATGTGTAATTGCCCTAAGTACATGTGCATAACATGACAACTGAAATAATTAATCTGCCATGCAGAGACGGTCAGCTGTAATGGAACTTAATTTTCCAAAGTTTGGGGTAGGTGGGGGAAGTGGGGTTCTTTTTATCAGCAAGGATGCATTAAATTGATCAAAAGGGTCAATAAAGACATTAATATTGTTTACAATTTTCTATTCATAACATAATCCTGAAAACATTAAATAAATACATAAATAATTACTGTTTCCACAAAAATATTAAGCAGCACAACTGTTGATACATTCAACATTTATTTAAAAAAAAAAAAAGTTTTGTGATCACTATATCAGCGTATTGGAATAATTTCTGAAATATCATCTGACACTGAAGACTGGAGTAATAGCAGCAGAAAATTCAGCTTTGCCATCAAAGGAATAAATTACATTTTAAATATATTAAAATTGAAAAGAGTTATTTGACTTAGTGAACATACAAGACTGAAAAAAAAAACATTTACTTTGCTGAAATTTATGCATGTATAATTTGTATCCATGGCTAATTAACCCTTCACTTTTCCCATTTAAAATCTGTGATGGTGATTTCTCTTTATATTTTCTGAAAACAGAGACTGCAGTAAGCTATCTGAGGTTAATTTCCCAGAAACCTCCCCTTACAAACTTTTAAGTTAACTTTCCCTCTAGTAAATGACGATCCTGTCATGAGCGATAAAATTGTCACAGACACACAATGCGTTTCTATATTTCTCATCTGAGATCTCTCCATTCCACAAAGCACAAAATAAAATGCAACCAAACACACTACAGTTACTGATATACAACATGTAATTTGATATGCTCGACAAGTCAAGAATTACAGTTTGAAAACTGTTGATTGCAATGATGATGTTACCCCTGATGTACCCAAGCAATGAATATCGCTGACTCTGTAGAGGAATATGGCTAACCTGTATTTCCCAGTGTCCCAGAACTCCTTAGATCTCAGAGTCAAGTTTATTATAGACTATTTCCAGCACACTATTGGGGCATATTTGGCTTTAATACAATCACGAAAACAGAATGTTCTATGCTGTACTAAAACACACTGAATCTGTTGAAAAGGGGAAAGTTTCTATTGTCTCTCACCATGAGAGTTAATAAACTCCTGGAACGTAGTTGTCATCGTGCTACGGGGCAGGTGAATAATGAATGATATCACTCTCTGTAGTGAGTGTTTGCTGATATCTGGTCTCAGTGTCTATTCAGCACCACTTCATTCATCTCAACACACAGAAACAGCACACTGGTAAATAATGCAAGTCCTGGAGGGGGAATTTCATTTCTTTCTTTATTTATCTGTTTATTTTTTTTTCTGTCAAACGCTACAAGACAAACGGGTTTTGTCAAGCCGCTGGGCTTCAGGCTCTGTTGCGCCCAACAAAAGCATGTTTGACACAAGCAGCATGCACACAAGCTGATCCATTTTACATGCAGACTAAATGACAAAAGGAGAATATGTTTGAAATAATTTTGAATTATGTTTGAAATAGGTTTGAATAATTACAACCAGATCCAAATATGCAATTTATTTTGTCTGGTTTTCTGTGCACCATAGTCATAGCATTGCTGTGGTCTGCATTGCAGCTTATTCGGGAAAGGAAAAAGAGAGAGAAAAAAAAACATCCATTAAAAAAAATTAAAATAAAATAAAATTCTGTCATCATTTAGTCACAGCATTTAGTCATGAATGAATTCCACTTTTCCAAAAGAGACAGTTCTTCCAATTGTTTATATTTTTTTCACATAAAACTTTAATTTTATGGACATTTCAAAATGTCGTCTTCTGTGTTTCCCAGAAGGAGGACAAACATATTTTTATTCTATAAACTAAACATAAACATATTTTTATTCTATAAACATATATAGTTTGGAACGACATAAGAGTGAGTAAATGATGACAATTTTCATTTGTGGGTAAAAAGTGGACATTCATGACTAAATACTGTTTATGTATCATTCAAAAGAACTTAGAAGTACTAAGAGGATAGTTTATATGGTCTATAAATCTATTTGACTTGAATTAATTTTAAAATAACTAACATGAGTAATGTGAGTAGTAGCTACTGTGATTATTATGATAAATGATCTTAACATAAGAAATCAATCTCTCTGCTTGTGGAAAATGATAAACGTCTTTTACTGAAAGGCATCTTATCTCTTAACATTTAGCATCATGCAGTGTTTATCTCAAGGTCCATGCTGATCCCCTGTGCACTGTTCCTGGCGGTCTAGGGTTCAAGGCTGACAGAATCTATTAAAGTGAGATTCAGAGGGTTCATCGACTTCCCCTCTCACTCCTGCTGCTGATTTATTATTGAGCTTTTCCCCCCTTCACCCCTTCTATCCCCCATCATACTCACCAAGCACAAAAATAATAAAGGGCAGAAATTTTGCTAGTTCTTATTATTTTTCCCTTCCTCTCCTAGATGAATCACTCTGTCTGTCTGTGTGTGTTTGTTTGTTTGTTTGTTTGTTTGTTTGTTTGTTTGTTTGTGTGTGTGTGTGTGTGTGTGTGTGGATATTGTACTTTGGCAGCTGTACAGGCCTGTCACACCAGAATTGACTTTTCCACAGATGTAACAGTCTATCAAATGATATTTTTTTTATTTCTTCTGAAGTGAAAAGCAACTCAAATGGGAATACTGAAGAGTATATGAACTATGTTGTAAGATGGATACATGCACAATTTCACACTTATGTCCTAAACTCTATGGCACCTGGAATGCTTCTGGAGTCAATGGAAAAATACATTTGCATTGACTGAATAAGTGTTTAACCAAACCAATAACCATCAATTTTAAAGGTGCACCATATGTTTACAGTGTTTATTCACAGAATGTTATACATATATCCTGAGCACCAAATCAACACATTAGAATTGTTTCTAATGGCTGGAGCAATGGCTTCTGAAAATTCAGCTTTTCTATCATAGGAATATATTACATTTTTAAATATATTAAAATAGAAAACAGTTATTTTTAATTTGTAATATTGCTTAACAATATTACTGTATTTTTTTTTATATTTTATTTACTTATATTTTTTTTCTATATTTTTGATCAACTAAATGCAATATTGGAAATCATAAGAGACTTCTTTCAAAATCATTTTAAAAAGTAATGTATAATATAGTGCATAATAGTATAGTACATAGTACATAATAATGAATTATTTTATTTTATTATTTTATTATATATACTACATTTACATTTAATTAATGTATAAATTTGTATAAATTACATATTTCTATGCATTAAAATAGAAAATATTTTCATTTGTCATTTGAATGTGACATGTTCATAGCAAGGTCTTTTTCATAAGTAATTCCCCAGTAACATCATTTGTTTTCCATATGTAAATTGACTCAATAATGAGCAGCCTAAATGGGTTAAATTTAATACAGCAGAAAATCACATATATGGATCATCAGGAACTGCAGGATTATGAGTCAGTCCGACATGAAACAGCCTTGGAGTTGATACAGGTGATTGCTTCTCTCATCAAAAGGCTTATTGAGCTCTACAGGGGCTTATTGCTCCCTCACACGAAACTTGAACAGTTGCGTAACAAAAGCACTTACACAAGCAATGAGATGGTAAAAAAATTAGAATCAGCATTGGCATGAACCACTGCCATCTCAGCCTTTTCTCTCTCTCTCTCTCTCTCTGTTTCAAGTAAAGCAGACTCGACAAAAGACGGAGCTGTGTCAGACCGGCTGAAAGCATGCAAACACAGTGGTTTCGTTCAGAAATGATCAGATAAGACAGTGTTCAACTGAGTGTCTGCTTGTCTTTTGATTACAGTTACAGTACACAGCTATCAGAAATAATAGAAAAAGCATCCAAATCACAAAAAAATTATCTGTTTCTGACCTGAGGGAGCTGACAAATGCTTCTGAATTTGACCTCAGACCTTTCTATACTCTCCATAGCCCGGTTTTTGACTCTTGCTCTCCACCTCCATTTATTTTTTTGCTTCTGTATGCGTTTTACAATAATTCATTAGATGAAAATATGCTCACTTTTTTGCCCCCCCCAAAACTCCTCCCCCCACCGACATGATTTCTTTGGTTTCTGTAAGTCATCTTATACCGTATACCAGCCAAATGTGTCATCATATTTTCAAAACATAATTATCACATGCCCCGTAATTAACGTAATATATATAATATAAGACACGTAATATATTAGTCGAGTTTAGTTAGAAGGAGCTAGAGAAGGGAAATGAGAAACTGATTTATTCACAAACATTTATAGATATGTGGATGAGATATGCTTATTTCTTGACAAACTGAGTTCCTATACTTTCATTGAGTGTAATGAAATGACCAGTGTGTGATGTTTTAAGCAGTCACTCAATCAGACACCCACACAGGGTGCTGAAGTCTCGCCGGAAGCGAACACTAAGAGGATACTTGAATCCCCACGCTAAAGCCAGTGGAGTTTTTTTTTTCTCTGCCCACTCGCACCAACATTGCTTGACGACCTTCTTTCTCTCTCTTGCTCAGTCCTGTTTAGTGTGTAATTATGATTGTAAGTACATATTAGTGTGCCTGTGTTGCACTCATGTGAGAGTTTGATGTGTGTATGTGTTTGTGAGTGTGAGCTTGAACTCGGGAACTGTCCTCTGACAGAAGGGGAAGGAATAATCACAGGGTAACTGCATCCTGGCATCATGGGGAGGGAAACTGCTCAGCTCAACATGTGAAGGTGTAAATGAGACCCAAGAGAAACAACACCTCACTTACAGATTAATGCATGCCAACTTATTTCTTTTGTGAGGACATTGTACATAGCAAAAGACTAGAGTTCAGCTGTTCCTGTTCTCAGTTAAAGCTCTTTGAGGAGATCCTTATTTATTTAGATTGATGTAGTCTTGTGGTCAAAGATCTGGGCTGGTAACTGAAAGGTTGTAGGTTCAAACCCTGCAAGGACTGATGCATAAATGGTCCACTTCAGCAAAGCACCACTGTTCCTGTTGTAACTGTACTGTAATTTGCATTGAATCATGTAGATGTAACTTTTATGCTGTTTGAAGGATCCTGATATCCTCAGTTCAGCAAAGGTATGAGTAAGAGGTCATTCACACAGAATGAAACGTGGGCGTTGAAATGAGGAAAATACACAAGGTCTCAAGACATGTTTTTTAAAAGTTGAACTCCTTTTAACTTGAGCGCTGCATTTTAAGAACTCCTGTGACCTGTCTTGTGCCAAGGTGCTGCAAAAGATGCGAGACTTGAGCGCAGTGGTCAGAGATGTCCATCTAGTGTGTTTACATAGAAAAAGATTGGAAAAAGTTTTAATTTAGTCAGCAGTTGGTTGGACAGTTGGCAGAAACATAAAACACCAACGTGATCTGATTAGTATTCATAGCTTTTTCATAATTTACTTTTTAAAATTTGCATTTTAATATACGTTTACTGATAAATGAGAGGTCCACTGATATTTTGTTCAGATCAGTCTTCAGGTTCTTTTTAAATATTTGATTGTCTGACATTGAAGTGAGAATGCTTTTCAATTGCAATTCAGTTCCTAAATTAGTGAACAGGATGCACATCTGCAAATGCAGTCTGTATTTTAATGTCAAAAAGTAGAATTAAAATGAATTGAAATTCAAAAACATTATTATTGTTATTAATTATTATTGAGGGCGAACGAGACGAGAGACGTGTGGATCCATTTGCAAGCTTTATTAGACAGAGACATGGTCAATAACACAGGCAGGATTGAAACACCAGCAAACAGGTATGGCAGGGGCAATACACAAGAGTAGTCCAAGGAAAGACGTGATCAGACTCCGGCGAACAAGATCCAACAGGGCAAGGCAAAGAGAGATAATCCAGGTACGCAGCAATAGTCCAGGCAGGGGCAAACAGAGTCCAAATGGTGAAACAATAGATAATCCAAGTTACACAGGCTGGAATCAGGAAACAGGTAATAACAAGACTAGACTAGACTAGACTAGACTAGACTATGAAAACACAAAATGGCTCCGTAAAGCAGCTATCACTAAGAGAGTGATAAACGCAGAACAATACTCGGCAGTGAGAGAGAGGAAGTCCATGGCTTATGTAGGGTGTGTGATTGGTTACAGCTGTGGGTGTAATCAGTGCAATGGATGATGGGAAATGTAGTCCAGGGTATAGTGTAACAGTCTGTGTAGTGTGAAAGTCCATGTGGTGAGCGGGTGACCTCTGGTGGTGAGTGAACGGAAGTTCATAGACCGGATTCGTGACAATTATAGTAGCTGTCATTTTTAACTAAAAGTAAAGTTTTTCAATATGTTTTTCAACATATACAGCGTGTATGGTGTCGTGTGGGTGAGCGGTTTGCTGATGTCAACGTTGTGGATCGAGCTCATGACAAATGGGGGTAAAAACAAAAGTGTTGCGGTTATAATTTTGTTCATTGTAGATTGATAGATAGACAGATTGATAGATTCAATTCCTCTTCCGGTCATTCCAGTTCAAATTCCACAAATTTGAAACTCATGAATTGAAAGGGAGCCATTTTTTAAATTATCAATTTTGGCCCTAGTATAAACAAAAAAAGTAGTGATGCACTGAAATCTATGCAACCAAAAATATTTACCCGAAACAGCAAAAAAAAAAAAAAAAAAAAAAAACACTTTTGGAAAAAATCAGTTTTGGAATAAATGGTTTAGGGGGCCCAAATTACTGACTGAAACAGTGACATTTACTTAGCTTGATAAAATATGATGCTAGAGTATACAGTAAATATGCAAAATCTGTTTGGCTGAAATTTTGAGACGGCTCATTGAACTTTTGTCAGGATTCTGGATTGTCTGTTCTGTTTTGCCCGTTTCTGTTCTAGTGTTCCCTTATTTGGTCTTGTTCCTGTCCTCGTTTAGTTTAATTAGTCATCCCGTACACCTGTGTCTTCCCAATTATCCTGTGTATTTAGCCCCAGTCTGTGCAGTGTGTGTTTGTCGGTTCTAAACGTTGTTGTGCTACGTGTGACTCCTGGCTACCCTGTGGTTCCTCCTGTGGCTCAATAAAGACTGTTCTGTGTGAAATCCATCTTTTTTTTTTTTTTTTTTTTTTTTTGTGCGTATTTCAATGAGTTTCATGATACCAACCTTCCTAAAAACTACATCCCAATCCCATCTGAATTATGCTGACTGACGCCGTCGTCCGAAGATGGTCCTCGAGTGGATTTCACCACCTTTGTGGAGTGGATACTGGCGAGAAACGGATCCCTGCTCACCGTCAGTTCCGAGGAGAATCTCGCCACTCCCGACCCAGAGCCCAGCCCACCATCTCCCCGTGATGTGGAGCATCAGCCCGAGCCCACCGTTGACGGAGAGCCATTTCCCGCAGCGATGAGCGAGCCAGCGCAAAGCCGAGCGACTGAGCAGAGGATCGCCCCGGACGTAGATCTGAACCCGTCAGACCAGGTGCGAGAGCTGGCGACAATGCCCGTCATGAGGGAGAAAGCCGCGGATGGTGTGAGCGCGGAGAGAGCTCCGCCCCCTGCACCGCAGCTGAGGGTGAGCTGAGTATGATGCGGCGAATGTGCCACGCCGAAGAGGAGAGGGCTCCAGTCCCCGAATCCAGTCCAGAGCACCCACCAGTGCCCGCTCCTAGAAAGCGCCCTCAAGTGTCCGCTCCTCCAGAGCTCCATCCTGTTCCCGTGTTCAGCCTAGAGGGGGCTCCCGATCCAGAGTTTAGCCCTGAATGCCCGGAGGCTCACAAATGCCCGCCCTCCCACCCGCTCCTGCCTCCTCCACCACTGTCGTCTGGCAGCCCCTCTGCTTGCCCTCAGCCCACCATCATTACGGTGTGAGCTCCGCGGGTCTGCCATCCTCCAGCGTTGCCATGGCTGGAGAATCCCTCACCTCCGCCTCCAACCTCCGTGGCCCGGACTCCGCCTCAGCCTGTAGACCCAGCGGCTCCACCTCGGCTCCTAGCTCCCTCGCCTCAACCGTCACCCCTCAATCCACCAGCTCCACCGGGCTCCCTCGTCCCTCCGGCTCCAACTTGGTTGGGCGTCGACCCGCAATTGCCTCAGGACTCCGCTCTTCTGGCTGCACCTCGTAGCTCAGTCCCACCGGCTCCATTGGGCTCCTTCCTCCCGCCAGCTGCACCTTGGTCCTCAGTCACTCCGGCTACGCCGTGGATCTCCGGATCTCCACCTCGGTTGCCAGAGCCCTTGGCTCCACCCTGGCCCCCTGGATCCTCTGCATCCCCCTGGCTCGTTGGCTCTCTGTCTCCAGCTCTGGCTCCTCCACCACCTGCTCCGCTACCGTTGGTCGGCCACCTGGAGTCGGCGGCCATTCCTCCTCCATGGCTCCTCCCTCCATCGGCTCCACCGTGGGCCGTCATTATGGCTGTGGCCTGGGTCCAGCTGGACTCCTCCTGCTCCAAGATGTGACATTTCATTCACTGACGCGCTTCACTTAGGTGCTTCACTCAGCAGCGCTAAAACCAGCAGCGCATATACTTACGCCCAAATAAAAGCTTGATGATTTTAGGTTGGAAAATGCTGAAAATTCATATAAAAATTTTTAAATTTAAATACTAGCATTGTATTTTTAAGTGTACTATAAAATAATTGTATTTTTATTTAATACATTTATTTTAAAATATAATAGTATTACCACACTCGATTTGTTATTTTGCTTATTATTTTATTTAAACATACAAAATAAATAAAGTTCAATAATAGTATTATCACTATTATAATTTTTTTATAGCTATATTTAACGAGTCACACTGGTGCAGTGTGAGCACCAAACCAAATCTCCATGTGTTCTCATGAGAACCAGACTGAAAAACGTATGTGCACCCCTGCATATCTTTATTATAACATTTGTTTACACTTATACATTTTTTTGCATTTTAATCAGGGATAAAACATGCCAGCCTATAAAATAGATTATTCTGTATTATTATTGATGATGATAATAATAATAAATAAATTATTCTCTTTAATTTTCACAATCCAGGTGTTTTGCATGCATTTTTCTAAACGCAATGGTTAAACTTTTAAATAGTTGAAAAATTGTTAACAGTGCTCAAAAAGTAAACATATCCTCAATACATAAATATATCATATTTATATACTGAAAGATAAATACTGAGTAGACACTGATTTTTACAACATTATATTTAGTTATTATAGTTAACTAACTGTTTTATTTTAGCTAGTTGACAAGGCTACATTTCCATTATCATTTAGTTTATCTTGAGGTTCTAAAATAACTCAAACTAAAACTGAAATAAAATGTAATAACTATATAGACATTTAAAAAACAACAAAACTAATAAAAACTCTTTTGAATATCTGCTTAGGGCCCCCAAAATGCTAGGACCGGCCCTGACTGTGCTATACAATACTTTCTAATGCTGTTTGACATCAGAACAATACATCTGCTTTACTCCCTTAATTATTCATTGAGAAACATGTGAGTGATCAGTGCAAGTCTGCTGAAAGGAGCTGCTGGTGCAGTAACTTCTCAAATCCCCTGAGAGCCACTGACCACACGGCCTGCAGGAGCGATGATTAGCATGATTACGATGATTAATTACATTGTTTAAACTCAGTCTACTGATTTTAGCACCTCTATCTCACTCTCAGGATTAAACACCCTCACTTTAACTTGAGACAAACTATGTGTGTGTCTGTGTGTTGCTACAAAAGCTATGTTTGGTCTCTGGATGGTTCTGCTCTGTTTGATACTGTCAGTGTAGACTGACAGTCACATTGAAGATGTATACACAGAATTATACATTACACGCTGTCCCCTACAACACTAGAACTCGTTTCCTTGAGCTGTGCCACTGTTGTGGTCATGCTCCTGTTTTTCTGCAGTGCGCAATGCTCCATTTGTCTTTGGTGCAGCTTATTTTGAGCAGCCCCCTTAATGTAATCTTAAACGTCTTTCTCAATCTGACTGGAACCCAATCATTTTTTTTTTTGTCCTCTCACTGTTTCAATGATAGATAGCATTCTTCTGCGGTGCTGGCATAACATTTACAAAATACAAATTCACCCCAGAGACTCACAGTTCACAACTACATGTGCACTAACAATATTCAATAACTCAATCAATCAATATATATATATATATATATATTTTTTTTTTTTTTTTTTTTTTTTATTGCCGTGAAGTATCCTATGCTCACCAAGGCTGCATTTATTGATCAAAAATCCAATGATTCAATTATTAATAATGGTTCTTATTATTATCGATGCTGAAAATAGTTGTTACTGCTTAATATTTTTGTGAAAACCAAGATACTTTTTTTCAGGATTATTTGGTAAATAAAAATGTCAAAAGAAAAGCACTTATTTGAAATATAAATCTTTCGTAACATTATAAATGTCTTTGTCACTTTTGATCAGTTGAATGCATCCTTGTTGAATGTATATTCAGGCCAGTACTAAATGAAAAAATATATTGCAATATTGTGTAAAATATTGTGTGTGTGTGTGTTTTTTTACAATCCTGCTTATTTTGTTAAAATTAAGAATTATGAACATCTACCTAGATTATTAAATTTAGCAACAGTTGCTATTCATGATACCTAATCCTTAACTAATATTAATGTACTGAAAAAAGAAAAAGAAAAAAAACCTTTGATGAATGACTTTCTGTACCCAGTTTCAGTACTGTAGATCGATAGGGAACCTTTTTTTCTTCTTCTTCTTTTTTTTTCCTGTACAAAATGTTTGCATCAAACATCCACAACAAATATTTGGTCCAGGTGTGTATAAGCCTGTAGTCATGTTATTGTTTCTGCTTCTTTCTACCTTGGTCTGGGTCTTGAAAGGGGATTGTGCTATTTCCTCTGTCACACTCTTCAACTTAATGTTCTATTGAACTGTCACAAGTTGACAGATGGATCCTTGGAAACTAATGGTAACAGCAGGCTGTATATTACAGATCGTACTGTGTAAGTTTTCGGGTGCTGGTTGTGCATTAGCCATGTGTAATCTGTCACACCTGCAGGTTTATTATCTGCAGCACGGTGAATCTGTTATTATCCTGCACCTTCATTCCCTGGCCTTGATGCAGAGAAATAAATTCATACTGATAGTAGCAGAGAGGTAATACACTCTCACAGCAGAATGCACCTGCTTGCATTTTCTCTCTCTTAAGTTGCTTATCCTCATTTTCTCTCTCTTAAGTTGCTCATCCTCATTTTCTCTCTCTTAAGTTGCTTATCCTCATTTTCTCTCTCTTAAGTTGCTCATCCTCATTTTCTCTCTCCTAAGTTGCTTATCCCCATTTTCTCTCTCTTAAGTTGCTTATCCTCATTTTCTCTCTCTGTCAGCACTTTTCCATGTTCCCTGCAAAGTTTGTCGCTAATCCCAACCTACTTGATATCAGTAAATCTTATTAAAAACAATGAATTCCCTTTCATCTGGTTCATGGTGCTCACACAGCTGTCGTGACAGTCTTTACACTGGCTGTGGACGGAGTTACAAAATCTCTGTTATGTTTTGAACTGTGTATGGGATTTAGCACACTGCATTACTGACGCTGAGACTATGACCAGAAACATACCTTATCAATACATTGCCAGTGCTTTTTTTTCTCTTTCTGTGGTGTTAGATGCCTAGCAATGCCTTTGCTATTCAACTCAAAGTTTGGCTGGCTAGCATGAACCAGTAAACCTCTGCTGGTAGATTTTTGTAACTACTGTACATCATCTGGACCTAAATGACATTTTTTTCTCAATTGAGGGCTATTCAAAAGTTGTCAATGAATATTGAGATGTGAGAATGTAAACTGTAACAGCTTTGCCTTCACATTCATAAAAAACGTCTCGGTTACGTATGTAACCCTCGTTCCCTGAAGGAGGGAACGACGAAATTGGGATCTCGCTTAGAGAGACCAATCCACTTCGAGTGTAAACTAAACGAGCCAATGCACATTGGCATGCGATTATTGCATCCAGCTGCTGCTGATCACAGCGTGAGTATAAGTAGGCAGCAGATGCAACGCATATTCAGGTTTTCGTATAGCCTCAGAGCCCGTGTTTTCCCGGCAGACTTCTGCATTGTCCAAGAGAGTTACAATCACCTCTAATCTTCCATATGCACCTAAACGGTTGTTCATATGTGTAAGTGCTCCTGAAACCTCCTTCGGGAAGGATGGGGCTTCCTCAATGTTCCTGTGCCAAGTGGAACGGGTATGTTTTCCCAGTGTGACTGGCCTTCTTGTTGCGAGCCCCGGCCTACCGATGTGCATTGGCTCGTTTAGTTTACACTCGAAGTGGATTGGTCTCTCTAAGCGAGATCCCAATTTCGTCGGTCAGCTGACGTGACGTCGGGAGTGACCGACTGAAAGGGAACTTCATGATTAAACCCAATGTTATTGTTCAGATAGCACAAGCATTTAAAAAAAATGTTAAAACCAGTGTTCATTTTTAAAGTTTTTTCTTTGTAACGAATCAGTCCACTGAAGGCTAGCGTAAGTGAAGAACCCAAGTGCAGTTTATTTACAGGTGATCCAAACATAATCCAAACAGACGAAGACTAGATACACAGACTTGACTTCACGAGGCATAACAGACTTGACCAGGCATAACAGACTAGACTCACTGACAGCGGGTTACAACATCAATACACGACAAGGTACAATGGGAACATGATGGCTACTTATAGCTGACAAGAGGGTCACATGACAAGAACAAACCAATGGGAAACAAGACACATGACTAAGACAACCAATCAGAACATGACACAATGAACAGAGGAACCAATAGCATGAAGACAAGAGGGCAAGGGAAGCATGACACTGACAGCATGAACAATTACAAAATAAAAGACATGGAAAACATGAACATGAAACAAATCCCAAACACCAAACCCCACATTACATTGTCTTTTTTATGAAAAGTTAAAATATTATTTATTCATTAATTTGAAGTATTTAAACTGAAATAGCATCTAAATTTAGTCAACAAAATATCATTTTAGTTGACAAGACAGTGTAGATTTAAACCAAATATTCAAACAATTTATATATTAATTATATTATATATTTAAATATTTAAATACTACATACCAACATTTAACTAAAAACATTTTTAAAATGTCAGTGTTGTCGTGAAATAAAATTATAATGATATACATTGTCCTTGTTTTAGTGTATTGTTACTGAAATGCATCAAAACATGAGTCACAACGTGACTGACAAATTTATAGTAGCACGTAAATAGTTGAAGTTAACTTTTGCATCCGTGTCATTTTGTGCAGAGGTAGGCTGTATAATATTATGCTCCTGAATGATTGTTATAGAATGTGTTTAAGTGAGTCAGGGTTATTATTACAACGGTGTTTTAGTGCCATGTAAAAAATTATAATAAAATAACAAGATTACGAGAATAAAGTCGTAATATTTTGAGAGTATAGTCAAAATATTTTGAGAATAAAGGAGCACCGGGAGAAATTCCGGTGGCCTGGCAATTGATTTGAATATATGTGGGATTATTAACAGAAATCATACCATGTGTCATGAACCCACTTCAACCTTTAGAACGTTTTGTGTTTAATTAAATACATGTGAAGAATGAAAGGCTGGATGCCACAGAAGTTTTTGCTGAGTAGGTGGTGAAATTGTCATATTAATTAAAGTTATTCACACAATATACTGGCCTTGCTATGACTTTGTTCTCAACATATTATGACATTAATCTCATATTGCTACGACTTTATTTTGTACTTTATTCTCAAACTACGACTTTAATCTCATAATGCCATACTTTTATCCTTTATTCTCAAAATATTATGACTTTAATTTCACATTGCTACGCCTTTATTCTCAAAATATTACATCTTTAATTTCATATGGCTATAACTTTATTCTCGTCATTTTGATTTTATTCTCAAAATATTATGACTTTAATCTTGTAATCTTACTTTTTTTTTTTTTACGTGGCACTAAAACGTCATCGTATATTATAATACACTAAAACTAGAATAAAAAACTTGCTTAAAATAAACATTAAGTAAAATATATTAAAATTAACAATATATTTTTATAAAAATTAATAAAAACTATATGGATATTTAAAAACAAAACAAAATTACTAAAGCTTTAAAATTAAACCTGCCAGCAAAGATAGTTTACTGGTTTTCATTCACGGTTCAGCTTCATCTCATGCAGCTCTAGATTAACACTGGTTAAAACTAACACATTTTCTCAGACAACACTAGTGTATTTACATTGTGTTATAAATTCTGACATACTTTTGTTGACATGTTTGCATTTGTGCATGTTATATGTTTCAGATAGAATCTACATTGAGAAATACTGTTTAGCTCCATGAAGCCTGAGCCAGAAGGACATCAATGTCCAATCTAATATAAATGTTTCATTTTCTCTCCCTCCTTTCTCTATTCCTGTCTGTCTAGGAACCTTGGGAAATCTGGATTGAGAGTATCATGCCTCGGTCTGGGTGAGTATTACATTATATCAGAAAAGATATTTCCATATGCTGTATGTTTTTGGTGCAGTAAATCAGCAGAGATAGTTTTTGCAGAGTTCAGTTCTGTTTAACAGCTCATTAATCATGACACTATGCTGACTCTCTCTAGCATTTTCCCTCTTTCACAAACACACACACACACACGCAATCTGGCTCTTGATGTCTGGGAAAGGAGGGCTGGGACTTGAACAGTGGGATATATGAACGCAATTACAAAAGCTGAACTTCAGTAACTGGAGTGGGCCAGTCAGCTTCGGTACCGCCTAGACGAGAAACGGCAGACTCAGCTTTCAGAGTGAGACAGGCCAACGCTACAGGCACTCCATATGCTTGTGTGTCTTTTAAAATATGAGCATTACAGTGTAAGCGTGTTACTAAATATAAAAATATCCAGAAAGATAAATAGCTCGGAAAGCGATGCTCATATAGGAGACACAGGTTTGAATGTGGCCTCTGGCTGGTCATGATCCCATTCTTCTCTCTCTCTCTCTCTCTCTCCTACCTGTCTGTAAATAAAAAAAGTGACAGAACCCAAAATAAAACTATACTGTATACTCTGTATGCTCCTATACAACAGTGGTTCACAACTGGTGGGTGGCAGTCTTTTTTGATAGTGTCACAGACAACAGGAAAAACATTGCTGCTTAGTAGACTTAAAAAATATTAAAAATATAAAGTGGCAAACTGTTTTTTTTTTTTTTTTTACAAATCAGTTGGGTAATTGAATCAGTGACACACTTATTAATGTAAGCTGTCCTGCAGAAAGAGTCCCTGAATGAATCGGTGAACAAATCTGATTAAAAAAAAACAGATTCAAATGATTCATTTAGAATCAGAATCAGAAAGAGCTTTATTGCCAAGTATGTTTGCACATACAAGGAATTTGTTATAGTGTCACAATCGTTGGTGTAGAGCGAGAAGAGCAGTGGGGAGAGGACGCAACCCTGAGGGGCGCCAGTGCTGGTGGTCCGGCTGTTGGATGTGAATTTACCTATTCTCACTAGCTGTTGTCTATCTGTCAGAAAGCTGGTGATCCATTGACAGATAGAGCTAGGGACAGAGAGCTGGGTTAGATTGGTCTGGAGGAGTGTTGGGATGATGGTGTTGAAAGCAGAGCTAAAGTCTACAAACAGGATCCTCACATACAGTAAGTCCCTGTTTTGTCCAGATGTTGCAGGATGAAGTGCAGTCCCATGTTGACTGCATTATCCACCCAGGGGGTCAAGTAAGGGTCCAGTAATGTCCTTCAGATACGCCAACACCAACACGGACCTGTTTGCTCGGTAAGCAAACTGCAGGGGGTCAAGTAAGGGTCCAGTAATGTCCTTCAGATAAGCCAACACCAACCTCTCAAATGACTTCATGACCACAGACATTAGGGCCACAAGTCTGTAGTCATTAATTCCTGTTATCTTGGGTTTCTTTGGGATGGGGATGATGGTGGAGCATTTGAAGCAGGCAGGGACATCGCACAGCTCCAGTGATCTGTTGAAGATCTGTGAGAAGATGGGGGCCAGCTGGTCAGCGCAGGTTTTCAGACAGGCTGGTGTGACACCGTCTAGGCCTGGTGCCTTTCTTCTCTTGTTCTTTCTGAAGACCTGGCGCACATCATCTTCACTGATCTGAAGTGCAGGAGTGGGGGAGAATGGGGTAGCTGGAGGTGTTAATGGTGTTTTTTCAAACCTGCAATAGAACTCATTCAGATTGTCTGCCAGTTGATGATTGCTGGGGGATGATGTCTTGTAGTTGGTGATGTATGCTGGGGGATGGTGTCTTGTAGTTGGTGATGTCTTTCAGACCTTTCCACACTGAAGCCGTGTCATTGGAAGAGAACTGGATCCTTAGCGTTTCAGAATAATTCCTCTTTGCCACTCTGATCTCCTTTTCCAGTGTGTCTTTGGCCTGTTTATACAAGACTCTGTCCCCATTCCTGTAAGCATCTTCTTTGGCCTGACGGAGCTGTCTGAATTTTGCAGTGAACCATGGTTTGTCGCTTTAACGCTGTAACATCTGTACACCACCTTTCTGTACACCCCCCCATCTGAGGGTTGTCCCCCCTAAAAATATGATTAAAAACCACGCTGTGTATTGTAAATAACAATGATCAAATGATCATCAAGTCCGGTGAGCGAGAACAAAGTCAATAGTTGTGGAACTCGACAGTCAAGGCTATTTTATTCACTTAAACATCAGATGAAGTGATTAATTTCCCTTTAATACAGATGATGCCAATGTATTACTATTTTTCGATGTTAGCAATAATAACGTTACCTGCTTGACGGATAGTAATGTCTACAACGGACACGAGTGCTGTCTCGGCACGGCCACAACAGCTTGAAGTTGTCTAATTTGGCACGGTCTCCCTTTTGCACTAATAGTAGTAAAGCTGTGTATAGACCAATTTGGAGTAGACGTCACAGTTACGTCATTTGCAGCTGCGCGCGCATAGTGGTTGCAGAAAAACACTGGGAACAAGAGGAGATAAATGGGTAAAATCCATGGAATAAAAGAAAAAAATATTTTTGTGCCTTTTGATGTCAAGATCGGAATGCAAATAATTTTTATAGAATACTGTCGTCATTTGAAGCTAAACGCAGACATTTAAATGGACATACTATGGATGAAAACTGCTATGATTACTCTACTTTTAAAGCATAAATTCGATTTAAACAATAGGTCTACATAATATTCACATATGCTGCTCATAGGGGACGTATTGTATTAGCCCTACAGTTACAGCATGAAATATTATTTAAACCTTACTATTAGAAATATTAT
>NW_015554207.1:537989-569897 GCF_001515605.1 Sinocyclocheilus anshuiensis
TTTTTTTTCTCGCAAATGCAAGTTTATATCTCCTAATTCGGACTTTACTCAAAAATAGTGAGTTTGTCAAATCTGAGGGGAAAAAATCCAGAAGAGCCGAGGGGAAAAGAGAGAATGACGAGTTGTTTTTCCTTATTAGAATTGTGAGATATAATCTCGGAATTGCGAGAATAAAGTCATAATTTTGAAATATAAAATTGACCTTTTTTTATTATTTTATTCCATGTCTCCATAGACTGCCGATTTTCTGCCTCCAGATAGGCTTCGCCCACAAAAAACGTCATGCCTGTTTCGGATCTGTAAGACTATTGCACGCTCTAACGTCAATTTCATTGAATAACAGTGCTTATCGCTGGGTGACAAGCTCTTGTAATATGCGTAGAACATTTTGAAAATGACATCTAATCAATATAATTTATAATCTTTTTAAACCTAACTATGTTGTACCGTATCCGTGAAATTCTCTAGCTGTAAAGGCTATCTCTCCCGGGTTTTCTGCAACCATGATGCGCGCGCATCCTGAATGTTTACAAACCGGTAATTGATCTATACTTGTCCTTACAAGTACAATTTTAGCTCTATTATTTGTGTCCCCTTCAAAAATTGCTCTTGACAAATTTTATGTTTATTGTCCCCCCCAACTGTTAGAGGAAATTTACGCCCCTGAAACAATGCAAAGTCAAAGAAAATATGACCAATACCATATTAAATATGGGTTCAGTTTCAACAATGATAAACATTGTTTCTGAAATTATCAGAATAATAAATCTGTCAGTTTTTTTTTGTTTGTTTGTTTGTTTGTTTTGTAACATTAAAAAAACACTTTTTTCATATGATAAACAATTTCAGTACTGTTTTGGGGCTCCATGTGATGTCTGATGTTAATCATCTGGGTCCTGAAGTGAAACCATTTGAGAAGCATTGGTTTAAATCATCCTATCCTCTTTGTTTCTAAGAAATCCACTACAGAACACAAATGATTTGTAGTCAAAAGCTCTTCACTTTATAATTGCATTCCTTTTACTGAAGCTATTTTGTGTAAAGTGAATTCAAGTGAATTGGGCTCTTTTTGTAACTGAGATGACTAACAGAAAATTGCTCAATTGAACCTGAATTCAATTGTGAACAGCAAAAACATGCAAATTGTATTTGAATGAGAACAGCACTGGGGTTTTGTACTAGAATGTCCAAATATAATTTTTCAACAATATAAAGTGCATGATAGTTATATCACCGCTCTGTGAGACAAATGAATGGCTCATGTGCTGTTTCACATCTGTATTTATCACAGAGCACACCAGACAGGTTGAGGTGATAGTGCCGTCATGTCTGCCTCCACAACAAGTGAAGAATCTTTTATGTAACTCAGATTTTTCCAATCAAACACTAGAGAAAGAGAGAAGGATATCTGACTCTTGCAGAGAAGGAACATAATGAGTTAAATATAGAAAGAGGCAGGTTAAGTGTGCAGCAGAAAGACTGTGTGGGTTTGTTTGGAGAACACAGGAGGAGACTCACCTCAGTCTTATTCAACGAAAGACTATAGACTTATATAAATCTGTCAATGTGTTTTTTTCTTTTTTTACACAAACATCAGTATTTTAAAGTACAAGCTACTCTTATGAAAATGTATTTAGCTACACTAACAAAAAGTTACTGACAAAAATATACAATTAGTGGGTGATATCTTTTCATTAAAAATCTAATTTACAATAAATTAACTTAGATAACAGTAGTTTATATAACTGAGTAAAAATATATGACAGTAAAATTTGACAGTAACATTTAACTAAATATTTTGAAGATGCAGGGACGTTTGTACAGGCATTTAAATCATTTATTGATGAATCATTAATTTGATCCGCAAATCTATATGACCCGCTTCACGTATCATGGTAGTTTGAGAGTATTTAACTTCTTTAAATTATCTATCTTCACAGAGCTTCTTTAAAGGTAACTTCAATTTCAAGCAAGTAGATGTGGAACTACATATGAACTGCTACAAGCCAAAAAAAGTCGTGTTACAGGAAAAGATCCTTTGGATAAGGATGATAGTTGGAGTTGGCAGAGGTAGTAGTCTAGAAGAATTTTTGTATGAGCAAAATTGAGAGCAGCCGCCTAGGATGCTGTCTCATGCAAAGGTCAGCATGCTGCCAACTGGCTATCTCCCATAATGCCACAAGTGCAAAACGGGTGGTGCTACACCAATGTTTAGGCAGGGAGCTCGCTCAGAGATGGCTGCCCGCCGTGGATCCTGCCAAACTGCATTAGGCAAAGCAGGAGAACACCTCAACACACCGACAGCTTCTCACAATTCTCCACGACTCTGCAGAGCAGATCAGAGAAGCCAGCAGAGCATGTTATTAAAAACATACACGCAAAAAGAGGTTCTTAGGTAATTTCTCTTAATCCAGAGAAAATGTGATTTACTGGCATTGAACTAAAAGTTCTGCAATCTCTTTCAAACCCTGGAAAAGTATTCTCGGTGGACTGAATGGGTGTGTTTCACATAGGCATAGTAAGCTAACTATGCACATTCAATAGTTAGTTCAATTATTCTGTGTGTCTTGAAACCATAGTTCCTATGAACATTTGCAAACAGCATCGCAAATTTGTGTAGATGGCACTACAGATCTCGGCCTGTGGTTAGAAGAATAGTTTCTCATTTCTTCGACATTTCTTTTGGTCTTTTGGTCACAGTGAACAAGATAAACTGCAGTACATTCTGCATCCTTCATTCCATTTAAATAGATATACACATTTTATTCTGTATAATTTAGTGTCAACAATCAGCACCATTTGAAGAGCGTGCCTGTGCATTCATGATATAATAGGAAAACTGCAATGAATCAAATATCAAATAAAACAAAAAAAGACTGGTAAAATAGTGCATAAAATGTTCGTTACAGCAGCATCTTGTTGTGAAGAAAGCCGCTGAATGATTGTATACTAGAGTGAAGTGTACACTAATTGCATGTTTTTTTGTTTTTTTTTAAATGAACAGTTTTCTGTTGTTCATGAAAATGAACTATAATAATTGGCATTGTCAAAGGTCCTATAACCAATGTGGTTCAAATGACGGAGGTGCGACCATTTTACTGTTTCGGGAAACAGTCGTGACTAGCTAGTCAATATCTCCAATGACGCATGGTACTACAGTGGTTAAAGAGATAGTTCACCCAAAAACGATAATTCTGCTATCATTTACTCACCCTCAAATTTTTCCAAACCTGTAAGAGTTTCTTTCTTCTTTTGAGCATAAAAGAAGATATTTTGAAAAATGTTGTTAACCAAACAGTTGACAGTAGCTAGCTTTATTTTCCCATAGTATGGAATGGGATATTCCATCATTTATTCTTCATTTTGTGTTCAGCAGAAGAAAGAAATTCGTACAGTTTTGGAACAACTTGAGGAGTTAATGATATCATAATTTTCATTTTTGGCTGAGCTATTCCTTTAAGAACCAAGTTACATCATTCTACGGGCAATACACCCCAGGTCAGCTGGGTGAGCACATCATTGATCATGTTTAGATATGCGAGATGTAGTAGTAGGCCTTTTTGAGCACAAAACAGACGTAGGGATATTAGCAATTCTCTAAAGTAGTGCAATCAAAGCTAATGTGATGGGCAGAAATGAGAACAAAGAAGTTAGCCAATTCTCCATATTTCTCTCAGCGTTTCTCTTTCACTTTTCCCAGCTTATTTTTTCTTTGTTGCCATCAGCTCATTGATTATATCTGCGTTGTAAGCGGTTTGTAAAGTAAATTCAAGGTCTTTCTCTAAGGAATAAGATCACTGTGTGTATGTGTGTGCCTTTGTGTGTACACAAACATCTTTTGATTCTTTCCTACATTGGCCTTTGGATCATTCCCCACACCCTGAGGAGAAAGTCTACTCACCTCAAAACGTCACTCATGAAAAAGTTTCAGAGGCTAATAAACGTTTATTTCTGTAAACACCTCAGAATTTCATCACCATAAAAGTTTTGTCATTCTGCTGCTTTTGTAATCAAGTCCCTCAGGCTAAGGTTAAGCAGACGGACTTGAAGTGCAGTACAGCAATCTCTCTCTCTCTCTCTCTCTCTTTGTTTTTAGAGAGGAAAGAGTTAGATCCCCTTACCGGTTACTAAGGGATGTAGCAGAGCCGGCCTGACCTAATAAGCGAAATAAGCGGTTGCATAGGGCCCCATATCTTTATTCAATCATTTGTTTATGCTTTTTTGCATTTTAATCAGGAATAAAACATGCCATCCCAGAAAATAGATTATTCTGTATTATTATTATTGATGATAATAATAAAAATTATTCTCTTTAAATTTCATAACCCAGGTGTTCTTGCTTTATTAAAGCATTAATCTCACTAAATTTTCATACATTTTTCTGAAAGCAATAGTTAAACGTTTAAATAGCAAAAAAATAAAAAAAATATTAATAGTGCTCAATAAGTAAATATATCTTCATATTTATGTACTGAAAGATAAATACTGAGTAGATACTGATTAAGACAGTTTGGTTTGTTCAGGGGGTTGCTGGGTTGTGTCGTATCATGTGTTGACTATACAAATCCATATTGTCAAAAGCATCGAATATTGGCAATATTAAGAGGATTTGGCATTTCCAGTTAATGTAGGCCGGTTACATTCTTCTTCTTATTAGGCCTATTATTATTATTAGGTTACTTTTATTATTAAATTACAATTAATTTGCCCCGCAATAATTTCATAGCGGATAACTGATGCGCTATGAGGATAATAAAATATTAGGCTATTAGCTTACTCCTCACTGAAAATGTTTATTAACAGGTCTTAAAACAGGTCTATTAATCTATCCACTTTATTTTTCAACGCAGAAGTACGCCGTTTCTGTGAATGTGCGAGATTTCTAGTTAATTAGCCGCTGTAGGGAAATAACGACAAGTAACCAGTGTGTTCATAATTAAGATAATACATTAAAATAATAAGGTTGCACACCAGTTGCAATATCAAACAGCAAAACAAGCTGTTTTGTACAGCTAAAAATAGCTGGAAGTGGACGAGACTGGAAGCCAGACAAAATTTACAAATGGCCATGCACACTCTTACGGGAAAAATAAGGTGGATACAATGAATTATAGGCCTATAATTAAAATTATTAACACTGCAGTCCCTGTTAATCTGTTTCTCGTTCTCATTGAGACTTTAATAGAATTATCTATTATTATCTATATAATTATCTCTATTTTTGATTACCCCTTCGCCGTGTGCTTTATCCCTACCCATGACAATACTTTTAAATAAAGAAAGGTACAGAAAAAAAAAAGTATCTTAGCTGGCTTCATTTAGCAAACAGATATTCCCTTCAGTTATTTTCACACTTAATTATGCCCGGTAAAATGTATTGTACAAGCTTTTGCTATTTTCACTGTTCATTTTATTGCGGCCCACAGTATTTCATCTTTAATTGAATAGCACATTAGAGCTGCTCTATTGCAGCGGATCAGTAGTGTAATCACAAGACGTTTTCCTGCACTAATGTAACCACTTGTTGTACATAAATCTTGTAACAGTGATGATCATATTTACTGAAATATAAGTTGCATTTTTTATCATCTGAAACGTGCTGCGACATATTCCAAAGCGACTCATATAATGCAATTGACATCAAGGAAGCAAAACATAAACAATGTGCACAAAATTTTGTATTGGTCCAGAATGAGAGATATGACTATAGCCTAGCGCATTTCACACAGGCTGCTAGATTCACTTTCACTTTAAATAAAGTTCTATAGGCTTGAGGTTAAAATAAATGTTGTTTATAGTGAATTCCACTATCATTTTTGTGTTTTATATTTACAGTTTAGTTGTAATCTAAACAATGCATGTGCTAAGCATGCTTTGCTTAACAGCTTGCGCACATCAGCTATTCAAGGTGAATATTGAATGTTTAACAATATATTTAATTACATAGACATCCTTAATCTCTAATAACTCTATTCTACTCTCTGTTGTTCTGTTGTCTGTTTCTTTGTCTGGACACAGCACTGTTCACACGCTGTGTGGTATCAGTTTTTTGTATCAGAGCATTTTAATGAGTATGAGTACATGAGCACAGTATTGGCACATCCCTGTTTAAAATTTCAGAAATGAAGACATTTTTACAGTGTGTGCTATAAATGGTGTTGTGGAAATTGATCCTGCACCAGCAGTATTGAACAGCATTATCCCTAAGCAGCTACAGAATTCCCCTTCAAACTGGTTCATATTGTAACATATGAGCCAGGACAAGGAGGAGCGAGAATCCAAATGCAAGCTCAAAAGTTTATTAAACCACAAACACAGATAATCCAAACCAAGAACCAGGGTGCAATCCACATAGGGGAATCGGGAACATAATCCACTCAGAGAAGGCAAGGGAGAGCAATCAACCTGAAACACGCATACAGGAACAACAACTGACAAACAACAACTCAAGCACATACCTTATATACACAGACCTAAACAAGCTTATGACACACAGGTGGAAGTGATCACACAACAATGAGTCCAAGCAAAGGTTTATGGGAAATGTAGTTCATGATTAGCTTTATTTCAAGCACCAACTTTCAAAAACAACCTGTTTAACGCAAAATACATTTATCTTTTTTTCACTATGTATGGGCCACAAGAGAAATATTAATGGAATAATTCAGGAAAGTTATATGCCGTTTTCAGCAGATGTTGAAGTAGATTCGTCGTCTCTGATAGAATAGCGCCGTTAATGCAGCGTCAGATGCCGAAAGCGCCGTCAGTTTTCATATGCCGTGAATTTCACTATGTATAATTGACTGAGGTTAAGACATTCACTGGCATAACTCTTGCGCACATACCAGGGTGCAATCCACATAGGGGAATCGGGAACATAATCCACTCAGAGAAGGCAAGGGAGAGCAATCAACCTGAAACACGCATACAGGAACAACAACTGACAAACAACAACTCAAGCACATACCTTATATACACAGACCTAAACAAGCTTATGACACACAGGTGGAAGTGATCACACAACAATGAGTCCAAGCAAAGGTTTATGGGAAATGTAGTTCATGATGGAATGGCAAAGAAGTAGTAAGCAGTGCCCTCTGGTGGAGCTCATGGGCACTCCAGCTGTTGATAGTGACATAGTCCCCCTCCTAAAGAGCGGCTTCCAGACACTCCAAAAACAACACAGTCCAGGAGGGTGATGGAGCAGAGGTGGAACAGGAGGAGGGACGGAGGGCTAGGTATATGTAGTGGAGGACCTCGAGACTGAGGCAGAGCCGGTGGAGCGGGGAGCCAGGGCGAAGTCGCCAGAGTGGAGTACAGACCACAGCCATGATGGCGGCCCACAGTGGAGTCGATGGAGGGAGGAGCCATGTTGAAAGAAGGGCTGGCGACACCAGGGGGCAGACTGATGGAGACGGAGCCGGTGGAAGAGGAGCCCAAGGCAGAGACGGAGAGCCGCAGAGCCAAGGTAACACTGAGGATCCGGAGGGCAAAGGCTCCAGAAGACCGTGGTGGAGCCAGAGTTACAGAGGACCAAGGTGGAGCCGGGGGGGAGGGAGGATTCCAAAGGAGCCAGAAGGATGAAGGGATGAGGCAAAACCAGAGGAATGTAGTCCAGAAGCGTAGGCAGGTGGACGATTGACCAAGGTGGAGCCGGAGGGATGAGGGAGCCCGGCGGAGCTGGTGGGCTGACAGGCCATGGTGGAGACGAGGGAGCCAGGAGCCAAGGCGGAGCCAATGGGTCAAAGGGCCGATGTGGAGTCCGGGTCTCAGAGGTTGGAGGCAGAGAACAGGGATCCTCCAACCATGATGTAGCTGGAGACTGGAAGTACGCAACTTACCTCACACAGAGGATGAGCTGAGGGACAGACAGGAACCAGCAGAAGTCGGGACGAGGAAGAGAGGTAGCTGAGGATAGGAGGTGGGAGAGGGAGGCTGGGCAGGAATTCGGGACGGGCAAAGAGTTCATAAATGGCCTCCTTGGCCATAACAGGACAGGCAGAGAAATCATAAATGGTCTCCTTGACCGTGGCAGGGTAGACATGGAGTTCATAAGTGGGCATCACTTCCTTGAAAGGAGTTTAAGTGGACGCCGCCACCTTGGGAGGTTCTGCAGTGGAAGCCGCCACCTTGAGAGGAGCTGGATCGGGCTCTGAAGTGGGCTCAGAAGCGGACTAATGGACTGGAGCAAGCTCTGGAGGAGTAGTAGAACAGTGTGTAAGCCCAAACACACAGGATGGCTTCCACCATTACAGGGAGCACTGAGGATAGGGGAACAGTCTCTGTGATAGCCAGTGCTGAGGACCTTGGGATGCCAGCTGTTCTGGCTGAACTCAGCGGTGGGTCCACCAAACTGGAGATCAGTCTCAGTTGCCTGGGCACTGCCTTGTTAGCTTCAAGTGCATCGCTCATGATGGCCAGGAACACTGGTGTGGCGTCCATGATGGCTGAAGACTGTGGCGTAGTGTCCATGAAGGCTGGAGACTCTAGCGTGGCGTCCATGACGGCTGGAGACTCTGGCATGGTGGCCATGATAACTGGACACTCTGAACTGGCGGCCATCTTGTGAAGAGACTCTGGGCTGGCAGCCATCTTGTGAAGAGGCTCTGGGCTGGCAGCCAACTTGTAAAAGGACTCAGAGCTGGCGGCCATGATGGGATGAGACTCTGGAATGGGAGCTATGGTGGGAGTGCTGCGTTTCTCCTCCACAACACCCACAGTGAATGCAGAGCCACTCAGTTGCAGTGCCAGATCTATGTAAAACCCCATAGTCCAGTGAGGATCATGCAAAGGCACGAGTGAGCTGAGCGGTTCAGATAGCCCCCCACGAAAAAAAATATCATCAGGCATACCTCGTTCATACCAGTCAAGTGTGCCAGCTCATCAAAGTCTGTCACGTAGACCTCGATGGCCCGATCTCCCTGACACATAATTTGTGCTGCTGGATTCATATCTTGGTCAGTCGTTCTGTGACATATGAGCCAGGACAAGGAGGAGCGAGAATCCAAATGCATGCACAAAAACCACAAACACAGATAATCCAAACCAAGAACCAGGGTGCAATCCACATAGGGGAATAGAGCTCATGGGCACTCCAGCTTGTGATCGTGACACATATAATAATAATAATTTATGCATTAAGCAGACACTTTTATCCAAAGCAACTTACAGTGCATTCAGGCTATATATTTTTTACCAGTATGTCTATTCCCTGGGAATCAAACCCACAACCTTTTGCACTGCTAACGCAATGTGCTACCACTGAGCCACAGGAACACCCTACATAAAAACATTTTAACACAAGCTTTACACACTCTGTCTATGCAGGTTGGTATATCGAAACCCCACCCACCGCCCTGTCCCAAGAGACAGGACCTAATAGGTTGACTACCACTGTTCTGAGGTTTCTAAAATGGAGTATACAACAGCAATCCATATATATGCCTTCATTAGCTGCATATGGATCTGCCTAACAGTAGGGGATTTGAATGTGATGTAGCATTCTGGAGCTCAGTCATGCTCAAGACTGATTCACGGCAGGATTACGATCAATGTGTTTGGCATCAGACTGAGTTCTTGTGATAATTAGATGAGAAACAACATACATAGGCATGACGTATGAAATGCAGTCAACCAATTAAAAATTCGCCAAATGTTTCATTCAGCCAAATGCATGATACTCCAATGACATTGAATCATTCAGATAACAGTCCGTATATGATTATATATTTAGTCAGCAATTTAAAGACATAGCTAAGTTAGCATGTTTGTTAGCAAAGTACAAAAAAATTATGTTGCTTTGTGAAATTATCAGTATTAAAAGAAATTTCAGATTTTGCTTGGTCACTCAAACTCACCGTGTTGATCTACAGAAAGCTTCTATGTCTGAAAGTGACTTTTAGAACTTTGCTTTATACATCTCTACACAGACACTGAAATTTCACTAATGTGGCCACACCTTCAGTGAATATGAATAAAATCAATACTCAATATTTAATTCTGGACTGTTTTCACTAGTAAATTCTCACCTTAATTTTTAAGGGTCAGTTTGAAGGAACTCGCAGGAAAATCTTTATCTGAAACCCCATCAAAATGATTCAACCTGCACAAAGAAAAAAAATCAGACAAATAAGGTTAACATCAGACTATTAACATTTTAAAGCTGAGACATCCGGTGTGTTGGAGCAAAATAATAATGTGCCTGAAGAGGAAGAGTGAGAGAGAGAGGAAGAGGACGCTTAGCATTAACAATGAGTTTCTGCACAGTCATGCTGACCTTATGCTGCCCAAAACGGATGGATGAAACTTAACTAGTCTGTTCAAAAATAAATGCTGTGAGTTTGGTATCAAGGTCAATGATGTGAAATCAAACTGGTCAAGCAATTCATTCAGGATCTATTTGGATAAAATTAGGTATTTTATTCAAATGTTTCTGCACTCTGAAAAAGAACTGCAAATATATATTTATATGTGTCTTCCTGTCAGCCTCTGCTTGTGAAATGTCGAGTTTTTCTGTGTGAAAGACTCTTATTGCTCAAAGCTCTGTCAGTCCTACCCATAAGTGACATGTTTGCTTTGCCCGTCATATCTCTGGCTTCTAGTGAGAGTTAACTTGCTCCCTTGTTTTCACAGTTTCGCTCTTGCCATCAGCTCAGTGCCTGAATGTCACCGACCCACTGGCCTTCTCCCCCTCTTCTTGTCCTCTTATCTGCATATTGTGACATTTCTACCCTCAACGGAAGTTAAACACAATATATAAACAAAAGCTACATATTTAATTATGTGAATTCATTTACTGACATTGACCGTCATGATTAAGGGAAGCTAGATAGAAGTGATCGTAGCGTGGTTTTGTTCTTACTGTGTAGAACAAGTAATCATTTTTATCCTGTGAGAAATTACTTTGTTTGACTTTAGACCTCTGCAAGGACCAAACACATTTGATCACATATTATCAGTAAATAAAACATATTATCAGTAAATAATGATGATGTAAACATAATCCAAAGCTATTGTATATTATAGAATATAGCACCCAAGTCATTTGGATTATTATGATACTTATAAGATCATTTTATAGTGCTTCTGCACCCTTTTTTCAAGCCATTTCCTTTTGTGTTTGACTAAAGAAAGTAAATCACATTGGTTTGAAATAGAAATGCCACCCCCAGTTTCCAATGGAGTACAAATGCCATAAGTAACTGCTTTGCTTTCCTAAAACCACCTATTGGGACATCTGGAAATAGGAATATGGTTGCTGATGTCAGCAGCATTTTGTAGAAGAGTGCGATTAAATATAGGACAGCTTTACTTGACCCCACTGCAGCAGTGAGTGAATGGGCAGGAATAAAGTTATGATAATTCCCTGCACTACAATAGATCTTCATCCCTCATTAAAACTCATAGTGAAACAGCCTCAGAGGCGCAGAACATTTCCCAATATCCTGGTGCTTCATAAGCAATGTGCCGTAAATTCGGGGTCTTCTCCACTGTCAAACCACAGCAGCATTACATCTCTGAGTCAGACAGCAGCTGCTATTTATAAGCTCTGTAGGCTGAGCTTGTAACTTCTGTTTTGCTGGCCTGGATTTACAGCTCTTTGTAGTATTTTCTCTGAATCTGCAGCTGTTAGAAATAGGTAAAGCTTCTCCGCTGTAGGTTCCCACTGCTGGAGCACATAACTGGCTAAAAACAGCAGATCCATAATTCAGTTGGAGTGGCACTGTAATTAGCCTGATCGTGCTTTAGGAGAGATTATGGCATTTTTAAATGTCACACTTTTTAATACATTTGGGCTTGAGTAAATATTTTGAAGGTGCTGAGTATAAAAATGAATATAAATGATCCATTCTAATGAAATGTAAATGTTAAATGTAAAAGTGGATACAGTTTTAGTAGATGGCAGATTTTGCATTAAAGGAACTGAGACAGTTAATATGCATGTGACCTTTAGCACTTGGGGAATAGAGAGCAATAGAATCTTAGTATAGAAGACCAAACTCACAGGTGTGATCACTTTGAAAACTTTGAAAAGGATTTGAGTTGTTAACAAAATTTATGTTTTTCACAATCTCTTCGTATTGCTAACAGTGTCTTTTGTTATTCGTTGACAGTGGTCAAAGTATCACGCATTTCCTTTTTACTTAAATATTTAGCTTTTTATTTACATTTTTTACATTTATATTTAATATTTGAAATTTAATTTAAGATGGTGATTGATTGAGTAGGTATTTTTTATTGTGATTTTAAGCAATTATGTAATTAGTCACAATTTTTGATGATTAATTGAAATTAATCATATTAGTTAACTTGTAATTATAAATATATTTACACATTAAATTCCCCAAATTAATATACAGCGAACATAAAGGGAATATAATAATTTAATTAAAATTGTATATGAATTAAAAACCACAGTTTCAAAAAATAATTTAAAATGTTGAATTAAAAAAAAAACAATATTATTGTAATGGCATCTTTTCAGTTTACGTTTGAGATTATCATATATAAGATGTGGAATTGCCACAGCGTTATGTGGCAAGCCATAATTTATATTAATGTCACTGGAAAATTACTTTTTTAAAGATTCTTTGAGTTAAATATGGCACAACTGGCCATTATTTGCAGCATTATTATTTCACATTTGGCAACCCGTAATCTGTACACGTTCAGCCACACCACACATGAAAATCTTGAAGGTCGAGAAATAATTGGCTGCTTAATTGCATAGTTCATAGAGCCTTGTGGAGAATGATTCTGACAATACAGAAAATACAAATGAGCAGATTTTCTCTGGTTCCCTGCTTTTTGCTCTCCAATTAATAATCAAACAGTCATTAAATGAGACTGCAAAGTGTTTTGCAAGAAATACCACAATTCATACTTAGAAACGCTTAATATTCTTTTTCTTTTTTCATTTACAGGAACATGGGTGACATTTGGAGGACAGATTTCAGATGAAGTAAGTGAGAATTGTTCTGCTTTCTTCACTGCACTTACCTGAAGCAATGAAAGTATGAAACTGTTCAAATCAGAGCGTAGTGAAAATAACAGCAAGAGTGAAAAGAAAAGCCTACAGATGGCAAGTAGTGTGTGTGTGTGTGTGTGTGTGTGTGTGTGTGTGTGTGTTGAAGTAAGTGAAAATTGTTCTGCTTTCTTCACTGCACTTACCTGAAGCAATGAATGTATGATGAATGTATGTATGTATCAGAGCATAGTGAAAATAACAGCAAGAGTGACAAGAAAAGCCTGCAGATGGCAAATACATGTCTGTGTGTGAGCGCACATGATGCAAGAGACCCTGACATTTTGTTCTAGAAGTTGTGTAAAACATACAAGCACACAGACACAGATGTTGTGGAAGGAAAAACTGGAGGACAAGCGAGGATGATAATTTGCTTATGAGTGCATGTAAGTTTATACAAAACAGCCTACTGTCCTTCTGCATCGATGGAAGGGTTAAAATGTCCTCAGTCTCTGCAGTCAAACAGCCCCTTCCTTTCTTTGCTGGTTGTCTAGAGATAGAACATGAAATGTTGGAATCATCATCCCATCCTAAACACGTGCACACACACAGTTTTAACCTTCCCTTGGCAGCGGAATGACTCAGCGTCCTGTCGGATGAGTTGATCTGACTGGACTCCCAGCATAGAGTGACAGGGCAGTTTGTTTCTCTGCTGTCGTAAGGGATTTGCTTTCTCTAAGGCATTGGGGTGTTAGAGGGCAACGTCTGAATCAGGACATTGTTAGCACTTTGTGTGAGTAACACTCTCGGAGTGTAAGAGTGTGTGGAAGTAGTAGGAGGAGGATTAAAGGAAGTGTTAAGATGCTTCCGTTAAATGAACTATAGTTGACGTTTGTATTAAATGCGAGACTACAGACTGTGAAAACTGCTCTTCTCTTAGTTGCTCTTGTACAGATGATCACACAGGGCTGTGATTTGAACATCAGCCATTATATTTGGGCTTTATTTGATTACCTCACTGAAAAAAAGGAATACCACAGATAATCCAAGACAATATATTTTTGAGGCAGGTAAAATATGGCTTCCAGAGTCTAGAAACCGTTGATAAAAATATTCTTTGCATTTAGGTGGTAAGGAGCAAGGAGACTGAGGCAGGCAGCAAGAATTTCTGAAAAAAGTTACAGTCCAGGGTCAAAAACGGTTATCCAACGGAGTAATACAAGAGAACGCTCAGAAATGTCAGCCAGGGCAAAACAAGACTTTGCAATGAGCATGGGGAATAGAGGAGCTTAAATAGTCCCGGGAGTGAGCAACAGGTGTGCTCGTAATCAGTGACAGGTACAGGGTTATGGTAAATGAAGTCCGTGGGAAAGCTAGTGTTCCGGTGATGGTGCCCTCTGGTGCCGATCAGGGGGAACCACAGAGGCCAGATTCGTGAGTGGCTCCTGACACGAGGAGGCTGACGACACCGGGGTCTTCTGCGAGGGCTAAGGTCTGATTTATCCAGATGGGTCCTATGGAAGTCAGCAGTGAGTGAGGGGTTGAGGATATCCTCCGAGTTGAACCAAGACTGCGCCTCCAGTCCATACCCCTCCCAGTCCATGAGATACTAAAGGACTCTACCCCAGCATCGAGAATACAGGATTTCTTATACCTGATAGGCCTCCTCACCGTCTAGGATGATGGGAGGGGGTCCCTGGTCCCAGGCCTCCTCTAGGTCAACCTTCTCGGAACACCAGCGGGATTAAGCAGGGAGACATGAAAGGTGGGTGAGATACTTTATTGTGGGGGTAAAACCAAACGATAAGACACAGGAGTGATTTGTCTGACTATTCTGAATGGAATAGCATACCTGGGACTGTACTTTCAGCAGGGAAGCCAAAGACGAAGGTCATGTGTGGAGAGCCAAACCCATTGGCCAGGGGCATACTCTGGACTGGGACGTCGGCGGCGTCGGTCAGCCTGCTCCTTTTGTCTCCTGACAGCACGTTGCAGGTGAGTATGAGCTTCGTTCCAGGTAGCCTCACTCCGTCTGAGCCATTCATTAACTGCGGGAAGATCAGAGAGTTCACCAGACCAGAGGAATAATGGAGGTTGGAATCCGAGCCGACATTGGAAGGGCGTTAGTCCGGTTGATGAGTTTAGAAGTGAATTCTGAGCAGCCCAGATCAGATATCTGCCCCAGTCTGAGCTGGAGGTGAGACTTATATTAATCTCGAGATGTTTAAAGAAGGCAGTCCATACTCGAGAGGTAAACTGGGGTCAACAATCAGATATAATGTCTTCAGGTAATTCATAGAAACAGACCACATAATTGCAAAGCAGTTCAACGGTCTCAAAAGCCGTTGGCAGTTTGGGCAGAGGGATCGGACGACCGGCATTGGAGAAACGATTGATAACTCTCAGAATGGTGGTGTTGCCCATGGGATTGGGGAGGTCGGTGATGAAATCATTGGCGATGTGTGACCATGGACACTGAGGGATGGGTAGATGTTGAATTCAGCATGCGGGTAACTACATGGAGGATTTGGGGGTATTACATGCAGTTTTGAATATAACAGATGGTATCAGCCTGAAGCGTGGGCCACCAGAGCTTATTGGCAAGGAGTTGGATGAATGTAGTAATTCCTGGATGACTGGGGCTAGGCAGATCATGAACGTGCTGCAGAACTTGTCTTCGCACAGAGGAAGGAGTCTTGTCAGGTGGGCATTCTGCAGGAGAAGATTCCATTCTTTGAGCATCAGCGATCTCTGTCGTGATATCCCACTGCACAGGTGCCAAGATGATGGGATCGGGAGAGAGGGGTTGATAATTGGACTCAAACTGATGTGACAGAGCATCTGCTTTGTTTTTCTTGGACACTGGGTGGTAAGTTACCATGAAGTGAAAGCGAGTGAAGAACAATGCCCACCTAGCCTGCCAGTGGTTGAGTCTTTTGGCAGTGCAAAGGTATTCCAGGTTGCGATGGTCAGTCAGTACAAGGAATGGAAGTTTTGCCCCCTTGAGCCATGCCACCACTTCTTGAATGTTGCTAAGTAATTCGCGATTCCCCACATCATAGGCTGAGTTTACACTGGCACAAAAAATCCGATCTTTCGCTCACATATGACACAGATCGGAATTAGTTGCACACGTGTAAACACAAAAACCCGCACGAGATCCGATTTTTTTGCATCCGATCTGAGCCACTTCCAAATGTGGATTTTAATCGGATACACATCTGATATCTGGACATCCGACCTACGTCTAAACACACATATCCGATTCTCCACATAACTCCCAATGCGAGAGCGACACGTTTGTTCATAAAGATTTTTAATGCCGGTGTGTTGTATGCGCTCGCATTTTATTG
Source organism: Sinocyclocheilus anshuiensis (assembly GCF_001515605.1). Classification (NCBI taxonomy): domain Eukaryota; kingdom Metazoa; phylum Chordata; class Actinopteri; order Cypriniformes; family Cyprinidae; genus Sinocyclocheilus; species Sinocyclocheilus anshuiensis. The sequence continues at coordinate 554,307 of NW_015554207.1, forward strand.
AGATGGAAACTTTTTATAGGTAAGAAATTGCACATTCAGGAGCTGGTTTTCAACCCCTGCCCCTTGAATTTGAAAATACAACAGCTAAAAGCATACATATATTTCTCAGCAATGAGGTGATAACTTAGCAGTTTTTGTAATTAAACCAACAAGCTTGTTTGCAATGCTTCACAATCGCTCGCTCGCACGTGGGTGCATGCGTTCGTTTGTTCTCTCTCTCCTTAATTAATTCGAATTCATTTAAATAGATAGCATCTTTATTTCACTAAAGAATTCTACCTCTAACGAGCTGTAGATAAAATAGTCTAACAAATTAAAATTATCGTTATTTTACGGTTCAGTCAGATTTTGTGCTGCAAAACATCCATGACAGCCGTTGTCCATGCTGGCAAATAATAATGGCCATTCGACGTGAATTATATAAATAATTTTAAAAGTACGGCCATTTAAAACCCGAGGGTCTACCATGTGCATAGTAAAGCGATCACTGCAGACAATCCTTTTGCGTGGGAATTAATGTAAACACAGATATCGGATACCAGTCGTGTCTAAAGTGAATGTAAACAGACGTGCCAAAAAATTGGATATGGTCAAAAGATCGGATCTGTGCATTAAGACTTGCAGTGTAAACACAGCCATAGTTCTGCTCAGCTTGTTTCAGCTTGCGAGAATAATAGGCACATGGAAAGAGTTTAGTAGGATTACCATGGCATTGTGACAAGACGTCCCCTATGCATGTACTGGAAACATCTATGGCGCTTTTCCACTGCATGGAACAGCATGGTACGGCTCGGTGTGGTTCACTTTTGGGGGGTTTTCCACTGGGTACAGTACCTGGTACCTGGTACTTTTTTTAGTACCACCTCAGTTGGGGTTCCAAAGGTCATGGATTGGCCGGAGAGAATCGTCACTACCGACGTCACTGAACTTACGACATGAGACACAACAGAACCGCTAAATTTAAATCAGCACAGCCAGCGAAGGATCAAACGCAACTGTGTTGAACGAGCGCGCCTTTTTTTAACAAGCAAAAAGTGGCTGTTTCGTTGTCTGTTGAGGAAGTACAGACGTTCCTCTTGTTGATAGCAGAGGAGTGGATCCAGCGAGAGCTTGACGGGGTGACGCGGAATAAAAAAGTTTTTCAGGAGTCGCGGCAGTAAAGGCGGTCAACTATAACGACATGTGAATAATCCCACCCACTCTAAAGCGATACTAAACTGCAGTGTAAACGCAAGTGTGAATAATCCCGCCCACTCTAAAGCGGTACTAAACTGCAGTGGAAACGCAAACCGAGCCGAGCCGTGCTGTTCCGTACCGTACTGAGCCGTGCCGAGCCGAGTCGTACCACGCAGTGGAAAAGCGCCACTATATGTAACCCTCCCCAGCTGGTTCCACTCATATAATGCCTTGACAGGAGCCCTGGTATCCCAGTAGTGGTAAACAGTAATGACTGGTCCTTTCCCTGAAAATTGGATAGGAAGACTACAAGAATAATTTGTTATTTAGCGCAGTGCCTCCATTTACAAAAACCTATACTCCCGCGTGTTTGAGAGCAATAGAAAACAGGTTGACAAAATTAAAGTTCTAATAAACCCTGAGGTTTATTAAATAAAATAATACCCCAAAAAACAATAAACTAGTGACAGAATCACATGAATAAAGTTTATCAAATCAACACATTGATAGAAATGTAAATTGCCAAAGGAAAATCAAGATACACTCCACAAAGTGTTAGTATATTCAAATACTTCAACAAATAACAATAAGAGACAAATAAAATAAATTTAAATAAAATAAAATAACCAAATATAGTTGAATCAATTAATGAAACATCAGTTACCTCAAATACAATGAATCACCCTTATTCAGAAACAATTGGTACTCACTGGGAAACTGAAATGACTTAAACTGACTAGTATGAAGTCAAATAATTCTCTTCAAATGAACTCGTATGAAAAACTATTAATCTTACTCGTTTGTACCCAAATTACTCTCAACTGAACTTGTTTCCCACAAACAGAATCATTAGTAATCAGTTCACTTGTTACAAATGTTAATTGTCTACCTCCTTTCGTTTAAATGAATCAAAACAGATATTAAACACTCAATACTGCGATAATGTAAGTGAAAACCCCAAACTCAGTCTCTGAAACAGTACATGTGAAGGACCTCAAATCGTTGGTGCACTTTTCTCCAAAAGATTCAACATCAACAGACCTCAGTCAGACTGTACTCACAAATCCTCCGTATTAGGGCTGCACAATTAATCGAATTTCTAATCGCAGTTACAATTATGGATGCCACAATTACGTAATCGTTCAAAGTGGCAATTAATCGTTCAAAGTCCACTTAATGTTATTCTGCACGCTTAAGATGTTTTTTTCTTTCTACGTGTTATTTTAAAGGTTTTTCCATTGTTTTAGTTTTAGTGTAACATTATGATACCATTCATATTTTTACTTTTTTTATAATTTAAAGAAGAAGCCAACCCGATGTATATTTGACATTTGAGGCTTAATACTATAGAAAAGCACTAAAGGTTTTTCAGTTAGAGTGTTTTCAGCTTGTTTATTTTCATATAAAAATACGGCATGCAGTTGCATCAAACAATGGTATAAACATAATTCAATGTAAATTGTGATAATCGTAATTAATAATCGCAATTACAATTTCAAGGGAATAATCGACAATTATGATTTTTGCCATAATCGTGCAGCCCTACTCCGTATGTACGTGTATAAAGCTTGACGGTAGTCTCAGGTCCTGACGAGTCCTCTTGCACATGGAACTGTCCAAACGAACAACCTCTCGAGTCGCCCAGGCGCGTGAAATCAGTCCTCTGACAGGCCGTGGTGAATCCGGCGAACAGGCCAAACGAGTCACTCCACTCTGCGATTGAGCTGGACCAACAATTCTCTCCACTATCGGTACAAAATATCCGATCGCGCCGTAGCAAAATGGACCAACCACTCAGGACAGAGAGCACAAAGGTTCTCGTGACCTACTTTTCTCTCGTGACCAACTTTTTTTTAGCCCCTCCCCTTGCCGGCTTCCATTGGAAGGGCAATGTCCATCAATCACCCGCAGTGAACACTTTCATTGGGTAAAGCAGGTACAATTAAATTTCAACACATTTTATAGAACTTCATATACACAATTATTACAAAGCTTACATTGACATGAATTCTGTAACCAGAGAAGAAAAAAATGAAAAAGAAGAAAAATAAAAATAATTTTGATACAAATAATCTTGCTATTTTGCCAGTGTTTTTTTTTTATTTATAATCCTACATTTTCAAGGGGCTACATCTATCCACTATGAACTCACGTTCTGGGTCTGGATGATGCAAGATGGGTGCAGTGGTGAATTGTTCTTTCAAGTGCTGGAATGCACTCTTGGCTGCCGGTGATCAGGATAGACAGAGTTCCTCCCCTCTTAATCATGGACATCAGCGGAGCTGCAATAGGACTAAAGTCTCTGATGAAACATCTATAAAAATGAACAAACCCAAGAAAACGTTGCATCTCCTTCACCATAGTGGGTTAAGGCCAGTTCAAAACTGCTTGCACTTTGTGATCGTATATGGCCACGCCCTCCGGGCTGATTACATATCCAAGGAATGTCATCGATGTCTGGTGGAATTCACATTTCTCAGCTTTTGCATACAATTGGTGGTTAATCAAATGCTGAAGGACAGCTCGAACATGACGAATGTGTGTCTCGAGGGAATCTGAGTAAATGAAAATATCATTGATACTATGACCAATCTGTTGAGCATATTGTGGAAGACGTCATTGATGAAGGACTGAAACACGGAGGGACTATTGACCAGCCCGAATGGCATAACCCGGTACTCGTAGTGCCCAGACACAGTGGAGTAGGCCATTTTCCTTTCATCCCCTTCTCGAATACGGATTAGGTTATAGGCACTGCGTAGATACAGTTTTGTGAAATATTTGGCTGTGTGAAGCTGTTCAATTACTGCTGGTACTAATGGTAAGGGATATTGAAACCATATATTGACTGTGATCTCATTCAGACCTCTGCAATCGATGCAAGGAAGGAGACCTTTGTCCTTCATCTTGACAAAGAAGAACTCAGCGGAACTCAGGAGATGTGGAGGGATGAATGAAACCCTTGGCTAACTCCTCGATGTAGACTCTCATGGCATCTGATTCGGGCTGAGATAGGGGGAAGATTCTGCCTTTAGGAGGGGTTGTACCAGGAAGCAGCTTGATGGCACTGTAGTTGGGTCTATGGGGAGGTAATTTGGTGGCTTTGGTCCTATTGAATGCCTCTGCAAGATCAGCATACTCCGAAGGCAGGTTGGGCACCGAGGGGGACTCTATTTTGACAGTGGCTGCCTGAAAGGTTTGTGGTTCCACAGCGTGTAAGAAAGGTCTCTGGCAATTCTCTGACCATTGTGTGATCAGGCCGTTAGTCTGGAAAATTTAAGGCTCGTGAAGTTGTAGCCAGGGAAGTCTAAGAATTACTGGGTTGCCATTTAAATTTTTTTCTTATTAAACACAGTAAATTAATGCATTCATTAGACAGGACTAGTTCATTAGTTTGATTATGAAGTCATAACTGAAGCAAAACCAAATTTTGTGAGCAAATTCAGATAATGTGAGGCTGCATGAATTAAATGGTAATCGAAAAATCAAAGCAATGTTGTTTGACCAAAACTTCTCTTAAGAGGAGAATCAATCAATCAATCAATCATTAAATTAATTAATTTATTTATTTATTTATTTTTGGCTGAAACCAACCTGAAATTTTGTAGTTTAGAATAAAATCCAACTCTTAAAGATGCAATACAAAGTATCCTGAGAATGTGGTTACTTTTTGTTACTTGTTCAAACATTACAGACAATATTCAATCCACTGGACAATTTGATAATTTGAGAGTCACACCTGTTACTTATGGTTTTCAATCCCAAACACTTACTGTGTAAATTAAACCTTTTGACTTGTTGCCACCTATATCAGCAACTTTATCACAGTATGCTCTTGATCATTAAACTTTCCTCATCTTTAATATTCCATGAAAGTATTTGGCATTTTTCCATTGCTCATCCTCTCTTTCTTCTCTTTCTTTCTGCTGAGGGTCACCTTCTTGGCTGAGTAGCTCTTTATTGATGAGCTGGGAGATTTGTTGAACTTGACAGGGAAAAAAAATTAAAAAGTTTAATTACAGTGAGTTTGGAGCTTCTTCAGTGGCGTTCCATAAGAAAACTTTAAGAGGAACATAATTTAATCACAAAGCTAAGAATATCACATGCGGACAGAAAGTAAAACCCATTTACATTACCACTCTTAAATGTTACATTAACGTGCACTGACAATTAAGGTGAATATCTAAAACCTCATATTCTTCTATCTTCTGTACTTTTTTAAAAAGCTTTCATTCCTTTATCCAGTGGTTTACTTTTGCCCCCTTTTATGCTGATTCATCAAGTGATTTAGCCCTGAGAGAAAGCATGAGAGACTCAGAAGGCAGGAGAACAATCAAATAAGCCCCCACATACACCCATACTTATGCAAATATGCACACATACTCAAACATATTCACCCACAAACACACTCTCACCCTTCAGATTTTGCTGCAAATTCACTTGTAGCCCACTGAAAAACAAAACACACTGACAAAAAAAAAAATAGTTGAATGGCCTTTTGACAGCTACTGTGAGACTTACCAAAGACACTTAAGAAGCTGCTAACTGTCTACAGGATTTCTATAATAAGGCTGGCAATAAAATATGCAAGTGACACATATGTTTTGAAAAGTGTAAATCTCATTTTAATTCTCTTTTATGTGAAATGATTGACCTGGTCTTGTTGTAATTTGCAATAGCACCAAACATTTTCTGTCCATATAGATAAATATGGACTGGAAGCTGGTTTATAACAGTAATGGCACTTGCATGCAATGATTTTGGAAAGTAATGATGGCATGTTACCTTTAATGATTTAAAATAATGACATTACAAGGGTTTTCAATCTTTTTTTTTAAGCCAAATGCCCTTAATTATGATAATCCCTTTTGCAAGGGACACCCTTGGAAATACAGTACAATGCATTTTCATGTGCAAGGAACCATTTCAACTCTGAGAAAAATATTATTATATTTTATTATAAAGACAGCATGATTGTTTAGTCATGTCACTGTTATAAGCCAGACGTATTCATTAAAATATTACTGTACTAGAGTTAGTTATTAAACTAAAAAAAATGACGATTAAAAAAAATGAAAGAGATTCAGATTTATTCAGTTCTATTAAATTCAATGAGTTGTAACCAACTCTGTGGCCTAATGGTTAGAGAGCCGGGCTTGTAACCCAAAGGTCATGGGTTCGAGTCTTGCTACTGGCAGGGAATGACCAGCACTCCACCCTCAATACCACAACTGAGATGAGACCCATAAGCAAGGCACCGAACCCCCAACTTGTGTGTTCACTACTCACTGCTGTGTGTGTGTACTTGGATGGGATAAATGCAGAGCACAAATTACATGTCACATCCTTTCATTTCCTATATATTAAAAACTAAAATACGTAAGGAATAATTGACAATGGGCCATTGAATTATTAGAAAATAATGCACACCTGAGGTGGTGATGGAGCCACGACGCGAAGCATTATTACCTCACTAGCATTATTACCTCACTTAAATGACAAGTAGCTTTTAAGTTGCTAAACTATTTTACAGTTAAAATTGTCAGAGTAGCGCTAACAACACATGCACATATATGTCTCTGTGTGTGCGAGTGTGTCTGTACTATATGTGTGCATCTGTAAGGGAGAGAGAGAGCGGGAGAAAGACAGTATGTGCTTTCCATACATAGTAAAACACAATTTTGTGCCAAAAACATGGAAATATTTTGTGGTTTTTGTCCTGTTGTTTACTATATTTATTTGCTTGGTCAGTGTCACTATGGGTTTTAGTTATTTTGCTGTTTTAGGCTGTAAGGACATTTGAAATAACTGAAATCACTTTGCCAAATGATTTCAGTTATTTCAAACTACAGGGCTGAATGCTTGAATCAGCCCTGTATTATAAAATAAAATATTGTATTTATATAGTAAAATATTTTATTTTGTAAAATCTATTTTTCATTTCTCTCAAATTTTCCAGTAGCACCACCCTTGCCTCCCTGATTTATAAGATTTGAGAAATTTGGAGTGAAAATAAATGGCAAAGAAAAGCATTATACATTTACTGTGATGGCTGCAACATATATAGGTTGACCCTTCTATCTCTATTTTTATATGTGTGTGTGTCTTCCAGGTGGCGGAGCAGCTGATGACTATAGCATATGAGAGCGGGGTTAACCTTTTTGACACCGCAGAGGTGTATGCTGCTGGAAAGTGAGTATGACTCAGCATCAGCAAGATTACCCATACTTCACTTTTATTCATAATTTCAGTCATTATTAACATCTCTGTCTGTTGCAGAGCTGAAGTCATACTGGGAAACATCATCAAAAAGAAGGGCTGGAGGTACGGTTGATTTGTGTGTCAAGCACACCTGTGTAACTGTAATACAAGATAAAGGAGGTACAAAAAACAACAACAACAACAAAAAAGATTGGAACTGGAGCTTTTATTCCCTTTGTAGTTGTTGTGTACCTGCTGGCTCTGGCATCGGTTACGTGTCATTATTCACACACACTTTTGATGGGGACTTTGATCACTAGGATCCTGCTCAGTTTGTATCCCTTAATAAATGCCAGCAGACGAATGCGTCCTGGTGAGGGCTGTTGCCATAGCAACAGATGACAACCCACTGTGATCACCATGACTTCTGGAATGAGTCTGTGCTTTTGCTGACTATGAAAACTATGAACAATTACTGCTGATTTGTCACTTGAAGTGAGATTTATTATTTACTGTGAAATTCACAGAAGTTTCCACATTAGCTGTGTTGTGGGGGAAAGAGTTAGAAATGAAAAGTTGAAAGCAGAGTACATGTTAACCTGCTATTTTTTTAAAATGTATTGGAAACTATGTGCCATTTGTTCCCAGTCGTAACTATGACTTTATGGAGCATTCATGTACATCATGCAATGTATGTTGATAATAATTCCAAATACATGAAGGCAGCAATAAGTCAGTTATTCCAGTTATTTAACCTCATCTGAAAGATCAAGTCAAGTGCATTGAAATATGGGAAACGCTGTAAATTTCAATTTGTCAACTTCACTTGAAAAATTCTTGTAAACCTATTGCCTCAGAAAAATCTAGTTCAGATTACTTAGTAAATTCAAGTTTTCATAAATTGGCTCATGAGTAAACTTATTGTGCAACCTAATTAGATTTTTCTGAGGCAATAAGTTTGCAAGATTGTTTAAGTAACGTTAACACATTGAAATTTACAGTTAGTATACATTGCGGTTAAAAAGTTTTGGGTCAGTTTAAGATTTAATGCTTTCATTCAGCAAGGATACACTGAATTAATCATACTAAAGTAAAACATTTATAATGTTATTTAAAAAAAAACTTATTTCAAATAAATTAAACTAAATATATCATGTTTTAATGTATCAAATATTAAGCAGAACATCCCTAGGTTACGTATGTAAGCATGGTTCCCCGAAGGGAACGAGACGCTGCATCGGGAATGCTATGGGAACGCCTCTGTGTGACCGAAGTTCTGAAGCAAATGTGAAATCAGTCCAATAGAATAGCAATACGTCACAGGCAGGTGACGTAGAGACCAGGAAGCTATAAAAGTGCATCCAGTGAAAACTGGGTCAGCTTCTGACAGGTTAACGCAAGCACTCACAAGGATGCAGGAAGTATGGAAGGCAACGCAGCGTCGCGTTGCCTTCGGGGAACCATGTTTACATACGTAACCTAGGGACGTTCCCCTTCAGGAACTTGAGTTCTGTTAGAAACACTATGGGAACGGGAATACCAACTCTGTCATACTGACGAATGCCTGTCTAGTGTGAAGACTAACACACATCTAAGACAGAAGCGCACTAGAGCCCGGAGTAGTTCCCAAATCTGTTATAAAACCCGACAAAATTGAGCGGGGTAGACCATTCGTGCATAGATACACAAGATAAGAAGGCCTTCGAGGCCGCCATACTCCTAGTAGAGTGGGCCCTGACCCCAAAGGTGACTGGAGGTCAGAGGACTCATAGGCGAGGGAGATAGCCTCAAATATCCACCTGCTTAACGCACTGGACACACTAAATTAAGCTTCTCCTGGTCTGGCTCCCGGAAGGGAGGAGGACAGAATGCACTACCGGCCATGGAATCTGACTAGGCACCTTTGGCACATAACCAGGCCTTGGGTTCAAAAATGCTTTGACCAACCCAGGTGCAAAGTCCAGACATAATGGGGCCACTGAAAGGGCCTGAAGATCACCAACCATCTTAAGAGAGGAAATGGCCAGAAGAAACACTGTCTTAAGTGTTAAAAACTTCTCAGAAACCTCCTGTAGAGGTTCAAAGCTAGCCTTACTAAGCCCGTCCTGGACCAAGGCCAGATCCCATGCCGGGACTTTAGTACATATAGCAGGCCTCAACCTCAAAGCAACACGGAGGAAACGGGTTACCAACGGGTTCCTTCCTAATGATAAACCCTCCAAAAGGGAGTCGTAAGCAGATATAGCTGCCACGTACACCTTTAGGATGGAAGGAGTCAACCCTTCAGAGAATCGTTCTTGCAGGAACTCCAGCACTGAACCAACCGGGCAGTTAGTATTCAGCAGTGTTTGCCATCACAGGAATAAATTTAACTATAAAATAAATATGAAATTCCCTTTTAATAAAATATATTAAGATAGAAAACAGTTATTTTAATTTGCAGTGATATTTCACAATATTACTCTTTTTATTGTATTTTTGATCAAATAAATGAAGCCTTGGTGAGCATAAGAAACTTCTTTCAAAAACATTAAAAAAATTAAACTGACCCCAAGCTCTTCAGTGATCGTGTACATGTAGCAGGTATCTTTTATCTGAATAGAGATGTGCCATTTCTATATTGTATGAAATATGCACAAGTATTATGGTAGAATGCCATTCCAAAGATCGCCATGGACTCGCTTTCTCTCTTTTTTCTCCCTCTCACTTTCTCTTTCTCTTTGATACATATCTCATCAGACTGAGTTGTAGGGTTCATATCTGCTCTGTCACCAAACTAATTTAATCTGGCCACCTTTATAAGCTTCACAATCTTCTCAGATCCAAGATCTGTATTACAGATCATTCTGTTATGCTGACAAATTTGCTCATCCCACTGCAGTGAACATACATGAATATCACATGACCCCCAATCAAAGTTCAAGAACTCTGTATGGATCTCTACTGTAAATGTTTGATGGATATACATTAAAGGTGAAGTGACCCCTGAGATCCACAGTTTTAACGAACAGAGCAGACGGTGTGGGACTAGTTTGTCCTCTCTTCTTTTTTCATCAGTTTACTTTCATACTCAATCTTTTATATCTTCCCAATTTATTTTTTCCCTCTCTCTCTTCGATATTCTAAGTTGTGTCCCATTCCCCTCATAAACCAATTACTCCCTGCCAAGTTTTCTTTCATTCTCTTTCCTTTCGTCATCTTATTCATTAATTCATTCCCTCTGTGGAGATAATGGTGTGAAGTTCATGTGTTTCTACACCAGTTTGCTACACAGTGACAATTGTGTGTGAAACACAAAGCCATTGAATCACTTATAATATGACATCTGGCCTAAAATATCTGTTCAATTTCCCAGCCCCAGCTTTCTTGTTTAAAATCGTAATTATTTTGTAAGGCCAAAATTTAGAGGGCATTTAGAGTCGTGAATGTAGGACACAGCAAGAGTTCACACCAGTGAAAGCTCATTTACACCCATTTACAATTCAGATGAGAGTAACTCTGAGAGACCTGCAGATTACTGCCAAAACAGCTACAGGCGAAGGTTACACATGTATCATCACTGAGCAATAGCATCACTATCTCTGCAGTTCGGCCTCAACAGTCTGCTTCCTGTTTGATGAAGTCATGAAACCAATGAACAAGGGACTAACTGGTCAAAATAGATAGAAGCCATTCGATATCTGTCTGACTTGAACCAAAATATGTATTTTTATAATTTTATCTTTACGATATTTGCATAAAAAATGTCATGTTCACTACAATTCAAACATTTGGGGTTGGTCATATTTTTTGTCAGTTACATTTAGACTGAAAAATCAAACTACAATGTACACAACTCATACAGAAAATATGCTTTAAATCATATTTTAACTATAAGTGATCAGAGAATTGCTAAATCATTTTCAACTTGTCATTCCATAATTTATCCTTTTCAAAGATGTCACTGCTAAATGGCAGCTCATTGACATTTTTGGCCCAAATAAAGTAATAAAAGCTGCAAACTGATATGTTGTAAAACTGTATGATGAACTGAAAAAAATAAATTAATAAAATTGAATTATTTACATCAATCATTATCACTAATTTTAAAGTCAGTGCATGGTGTTAGTGTTTTCTGTTAGATTTAATTAGGGGTAACAGCAAAACTGCATAGCAACATATGGTACATTAGTATTGTTTTTATTCTACAGCCAAATGAAATTAATATAGCATGGAAGATTCAATGTAGGATTCTTGTTTAGATTTTTAATACATTTATTTAATCAAAAATACAGTAAAAACAGTAATATTGTGGAAATATTATTAGAACTGTTTTCTATTAAAAAATATATTTTTAAAATGCAATTTATTCTTGTAATTGCAAAGCTGAATTTGCAGCCATTAGCCAGTCTTCAGTGTCACATGATCATTCAGACATCATTCTAATATGCTGATTTGGGGATCAAGACACGTTAAATAATATTCTCATTATTATCAATGTTGAAAACAGTTGTGCTGTCTAATAGTTTGGAGGAAATGTTTTTCAGAATTCTGGGGGAAAATCCCTTTGAAATAGAAATCTTTTGTAACATGTCTTTAAAGTCACTTTTAATCCATTTAATACATCCTTACTGGATGAAAGTATTAATTTCGTAAAAAAAAAAAAAAAAAAAAAAAATTAAACTAACCCCAAAACCCTCCTCTTTGAAAAAAAAAAAAAAAAATGACTGTGGTTTGATTATAACTGCACATGTAAACATGCTTACTGTGGACTTTGATTAACCAACCTTTTGCTTAATTGAAAGTTATTATGGAATGTTTAAGTGCAAATCCTAACTCACTTTTCCCTCTTTCCTCCTATCTTTTCTCAAGGCGATCCAGTCTGGTTATTACCACAAAGCTTTACTGGGGTGGAAAGTGAGTAAACTGTCATTTTTCTCATTGTGGATGTCACGTCCAGTCATGACAACTTTTATTTCATAACTCTCACACTGTTGCACATTCTAAAGAGCAGCACACTTAATGCAGACATCCGTGGATTCCCACATTTCATAAATGTAATTACAAACCTTGGTTCAAGTCAAGCGCTGACCCAAGTCAGTAAGTATTCTGGAAGTAAGTGAGCAGAAGTGCAGCTGCAGAGCTAGATAAGACTAAAGAAAAGGACTGTCCCATTTCCCCACAAATCCTCTCTCATGAATAATAATCAGAATTGAAATATGCCATGTTTTTTTTTTTTAAGTAAAAAAATGAACATGCAAAAGGGCTAGTTTGAAAGAAGAAAAAGATTTGCAATAAACTCTGGCAGAAGGAGGACATGTCTCATATGCTAGACTAAATTTAGCTCTGTCTAAAATTGTGCTTTCTGATGTACATCTGTCTCTGTGTTTGTCTCTTTTTTTGCCAGAGCCGAGACCGAACGAGGCCTTTCTAGGAAACACATTATTGAAGGTAAAGTATAGTACACACATTCGCTTTCTAAATACTCTCACTCTGTGATAATAGCTTGTGTGTATTAGGGATGGGCGATATCTTATCTTTTGCGATATACCAGTAAAAATTCTCCACATGATAAGAATTCGTCTTCCCGCAATAATAACGATAGTCTAGTTGTTGACATATTTCTGTGTGGAGTGACGTGAAGGAAGGCGGACGTGAAATTGAGCAGCTCCTTCTACAATCTGGAACAGGTTTAGATAGGGCTGTACAGAGACAACAATCGGATTTTACAGGGCATTTTTACTAACCTCCTCGAAACGCGATTGGACTAATTTGCTTAAAAATCAGTATCAGTATCAGAATCCAATTTGCTAGTTAAAAAAAAAAAGAAAGAAAGAAAAGAAACTCTGAATTCTAAATCCACTATGATCAGCGCATCACTAATGAAAATACTAAGTAAAAGGCCTCAAATTTGAAGCACAATCTGGGATGTCTTTTTCTATCAATTCTTCAATAGGTAGACCTTGTCTTTCATAAAGGCCGAGTTCAGGGATCTTGGGCCTAAAAAGGTTGGTGACCACTGCCATAAAGTATGTACACATTTTGGGTATTGTGATTTTGGAAGGAAACGTTTATTTTGAAATTATCGTGATATATTTTTAAGCCCATATCGCCCATCCCTAGTGTGTATGTGTGTTTGCATGTGTGTGACGTGTTCAGATCCTGGGCATTGAGTGGATTTAGTGTTAGTGTCGCTCTGGCAGGCAGAACTAACAGATAACAGGACTAAAAACAATGTAGAAGCAAGTGACTCGCGAAACGGCATCAGTAACTGAACACACATTGCACAGAATCAAGAATCAGAATCATGTGCTTCTGACTCTCAAAAAAACCCCAATAATAATAATAATAAATAAATAAAATAGCATAATTTTCCCCTGATTTCATTTCATCTGACACCAACAGGCACCTTGAATTTTGATGTTACATTTCAGCATGTTGTGCTTACATCAAAATAATGGTTCAACCTATAAGATGTAGCATTTGGACCAATCAGACACACAACTATGTGTTATATTTAACAAATAATATCTAATGCCCGCTCACCTAACCAAAGGGCCAACTATGAGGGTCTATGGACCCTTCCCCTGAAATGCATCTAACATCTCAGAAAGGCAGAACAGGCCTCTGGTTCCATGGCAACCAATGCTGATACCACTGGTTTTATTGCCCAAAGGAATGCAGGCAGAGAAACTCACAGTTCATTTACCCTTAGGAAAGACACACAATGCCCATAAAAAATGGACTCTTCTCTAATTAATTCATAGGAAAACCTAGCTGTGAATGAACACACGTCTCCTCAGGACATTGTGTATACCATTACTGTTCTTGTATATTGTCTGTTGAATTGTATACTGTTATGTGTGTGTATAATGATAGATCACTAGTTAATATAGCCCCACCGATACCATGTTTGGTCTCTTTGAATTTGTCTTCTGATGATCTAAATGAGCGTTTATATTATATGTGGGTACATAGGCAATATATGTGTTCTAAGAATCTTTAGTAATTTTGATTCAAGTTCCACATGCAAATTACCATGCTCTCACACAAAGGGTCATAAAACTCCCCAGTATTTCCAACCTCCCGCTTGGAATTTTAGCCTTTCTCATTGGACAAGCCCATCCGGAGAGGCGTGAATCTTCTCAGACCTTAAAAGGCTCACGCACAGTTCCGCCCATGTTCTTGTTGTTCTTCTTCTGCTAAGAAGCGTGTTGGAGCCTGAGCCGGTGTGGGCGTGCCCGGTGGGCTCCATCTCTTACTCAAAATGGTTCTTTCTCATCACCTAACTTCAGCCAACCTACTGGAGCCCCAAAGAGCATCAGGACTCTCTTTCAAACAGGCGAGACGTGCAAGTATCAAACTTAGTCTTATTAATTGATACATTAGGTATCATTTGCACCTTTTTACAAAGGTGTGCTTGAACTAAGAAACTGATGTTTCCTTCAGGCTGTAAATCTGCTGAATATCAAATGGTACCATAGCTTCATGTTTTTATTTCTCTTCTCTTTACTGCTTAAGCTTTAACCCTTTTTCCTATGCCAACTGTATGTGTGTGTGTGTGTGTGTGTGTGTGTGTGTATGTGTATGTTCAACTAGTTTAAGTGTTTATGTAGTTTATAAAGTCTTACTTGTACCACACTTGAGGTTGTTCATTGTTTGCTCATAACTGGAGTCCCTAATCATGCAGATTTGTTCTACATGCTCTGAGTAGTATTGTACAGTAAGAAAGTTATTTTCTTTAACCAGGAAATTAACGTTCTTAGAATTGACAGACAGTTGACAGTGAGAGGACGGGGAAGAGACCGGTCTCTCGAGGAGAGGCGCGCTCGGCATTTAAACAGCGGCGGTGATGAGGCTCCATTTGGTTCAGGTGTGCCCCATCACACGCCGCGAGCCCTGGCTGTTTCAGCGCCCCTCCTCTCTCACGCACCCACTCCTGTCGGGAGCCTGGCGAAGGGCGGCGATTAAGAGATGGGGTGATGATGATAATTAGGGGGAGGCAGCCGACTCGTCACAGCAGCCAGAAAGGATCTGGAAAGGAAACTTTCCCACACAAAAGTACTATTGAACAGCTAATTCTGAGCTCTTAGACAAAGTTGCCAGAATTGAGATTCTGATCCAGCAGCTGAACAACACTCAAGACTAACTTGACATAGTCCAAAGAGAACTCAGGTACTCTTATAGGCTGCAAAAGGAAACGCAGTGGGAGAGACACCCTACTCCTGCATCCTC
>NW_015554207.1:569907-570538 GCF_001515605.1 Sinocyclocheilus anshuiensis
CTCAGCAGTGCAAACTCCCTCAGGCTTGCACAAAGCTATGAAGGGGGGAGCCAGCACTTTCTGCTCAACTCAGCAGGCAGAACCATAATAGCTCCAGCAACCACAGAGAGGAGGGGGTCCCTTCCAAGCATCCCTGCAGCAGTGCATGATGTGACCCCCAGAGATCATGACAAGCTAGCCAGAAACATCCCAACATTAACATATTATGGTGAAGAACGGTGCCGTCGTTTTAAACATTATTTGCAAGCAGACTCAGTATCAGACTTGTGTGTTTGTCTCATGGGTTTTTATTAACTTCTTATACATGCGCGTACCAGTTTCTGATCAAAATCATATAAAACTATAGCTTGAATGCACTGTCCTACAAATAGTACAGAAGTTCTTCAATGCTATAATGCATGTTCAAATCGTACGATAACAAACTAACCTGATATTAGCAAAGCAATCCTAATTTCAGTTGTTAACAGAACACAAATCTTCTCTGACGAAAGAATCTCAGATTAGAATTTGCCACATGGTACCAAAATAAATCAGTCTGATCTTGGGCGAAGAAATCCCCACTTTCAGCACTGTTGTAGGTGATCTGAGCGATGCTCCTCATTTCACTGATTTAAGGCCTTATTATGTGTTA
>NW_015554207.1:570618-572105 GCF_001515605.1 Sinocyclocheilus anshuiensis
TGCATGTGACGTCATGACTGAGCACACCTCATCTGACCACATGTGAGTTTCCTATGCATGCTCACAGCACAGATCAATCGCTGCTCCGCTTAGGCTGTGATGTGAACTTGCATTGGTCTCCTAGCAACACGTGACCCCGGAAGTGTGAGCAGACTCTTCCGGGTTAATCTGATAACAGCACCCACTTCACAGACCTTTGTGTAAACAAACAACTGCATGTAGCCAAAGCTAGCTCTCCAGCAACCCTAAACGCATACACTTTAACGCATAGAAGTTAAAGCCCTCTACATCAACTGATAGCTGTTAGCACTCAGCCAATACTTAGACCCGTTTGAGTGTAGAGTGTAACATTTTAACCAAAGACTACAGACCTTGGCACCTTTTAGACTAAGGGAATTTGATTTGAACTAGTGATGGGAGAGACAAAGCTTCTCAAGGCTTTGAATCAAATTAATCAATTGTGCCACAAATTATTCACTGTTTCGAAGCGCTCGGTGCTGATAACCCCTGCTTGTCAGAACAGTGTAAGTGCAGTGAAAACTCAACTCAATGAAACACCTTACCAAACCAATAGCCAATGTGTTATTGAAGGTGTAATCAATTAAAGGCAATCAACGATCCCTAATAACCTTAAATATTAAGTTTTTATTTAATACGTTATATTTCAGTAAACTTAAAGACCAATAGGAGACTTGTAAATATGCCTCCTCCCTTTATTAAATGCGTCACTAAATGTGTATGAATTTATAAAATGGATACGAGATCACATACAAATCATAGACACTGGTTTATGAGACCTAGCATCGAACCATTAACATTTCAAATCAATTTGAAACAGCTATGATGTGTAAAGAATCCTTGTTTACTGAAATCACATGACTTTAGCAGTTTGATGCACACTCCGAATCATGGATTCGGACAGAGGTCCCGAAGCTCTACAAAGCATGTGTCAAAGACCCCCATCACTAGTTTAAACAATTTCTTTCTCTCTCTCTACTCCCTCACTCTTGTTTTCACTCTCCGTCAAAACCCATATACTTGGGTTTTATCTGTGTTGGCTAGAATTCGATTTTAGTCTACCTCTATTTTATCTCATTTCATTTATATATGTTTATTTAGCCTGAATATCCCTATTCAGCCAAGTGGAATTTAATTAAATTTGAAATTTAATTGAATTAATGTCCTTACACACCTTTCATTTTAGTTTCCTATAGCTATAAGGACACTCTACTTTTACTCTTCATTTTGACTTTATTCCTCTATGCTATCTCATTTATTTACCTTTGTTTCAGGCTGAATATCCCTATTCAGCAAAGCTGAATTTAATTACATTTTAAATTTAATTAAATCAGTCTGTTTATTTACCTCTCCTTTAGTCTTCTAGAGCTATAAGGGCATTCTACCTGGACTTTTACCATATTTTAGTTAGTTTACCATCACCATCTTCCCTCTTTGTATAGGATTACAGTAGTTCTAGCAACTGTTGT
>NW_015554207.1:572209-575131 GCF_001515605.1 Sinocyclocheilus anshuiensis
TTTTAGTTTCCTATAGCTATAAGGACACTCTACTTTTATTCTTCTTTTTACTTATATTCCTCTATTCTATCTTATTCATTTACCTTTGTTTCAGGCTGAATATCCCTATTCAGCTAAGCTGAATTTAATTACATTTGAAATCTAATTAAATCAGTCTGTTTATTTACCTCTCCTTTAGTCTTCTAGAGCTATAAGGGCATTCTACCTGGACTTTTACCTTATTTTAGTTAGTTTACCATCACCATCTTCCCTCTTTATATAGGATTACAGTAGTTCTAGCAACTGGTGTTTCCTTAATGAGTTGTACAGGTTATTAGTAGCCTAATCCCTGTTTCCTCTCTACTTCTCCTCACACCTCAGTGCCAGGCCTAGTACATTGAAGTGCAGTTACTGTTCAACACAATGTAGGCCCAGATAGAACTAGGAACACTTCCCATTGTTTCTTTTTCTTTCTCTTTTTGACCTCAAGGTATTTGGTGTGTCCCTGCTAGCTTAGCTAACAGTCCAACCCTAGGTTTATGAGTCTATTGCAGCATCAACCACAAGTGACACCTGCTTAGCCATAACTCCTAGAAAAAAAAACTAAATAGGTAAAATCTTCCTTCCTTTTCCTTTTGATTTCATCTTATTGTTTTATTTCAGTTTTGTTGTATTTGTTACCTTCACTCCTCAGTGCCAGGCCTAGTACACTGAAGTGCAGTTATTGTTCAACACAATGTAGGCCCAGATAGAACTAAGAACACTTCCCATTGTTTCTTTTTCTTTTTCTTTTTGACCTCGAGGTATTTGGTGTGTCCCTGCTAGCTTAGTTAACAGTCTAACCCTAGGTTTATGAGTCTATTTCAGCATCACCCACAAGTGACGTGGGCTTAGCCATGTCTCCTAGCAAAAACTAAATAGGTAAAATCCTCCTTCTTCCTTTTCCTTTTTTGATTTCATCTTATTGTTTTATTTCAGTTTTGTTCATAATGACTAAACCTGTGAACCATCAGTGCTTTGAGTAATAGTTTGACCACACGTATAGCCCGGTCATCAGCTGACCCCTGCTTACAGCCCCCTCAACAAAGTTACTCAAACTCTCTCTTTGTGTTCACGAACACAAAAACATAGCACCCTACCTCACTAGCTGCCCCTCACCAGCTATTCATACCTTACACGGCCTACACATCTGTTCCCCATGCAGATAGCTTAACACGTTTGTACGTACTTGCATTTGCCTTGTGCCTCTCTCTCTCTGGTGTTCCCACGAGTGTGCCAGTATGTCGGAGACATCCCACAGACATCCAGACCTGCCAGCTCACCAGGACCACCTGGAAACCCAGCAGGCAACTGTGATGGACATCCTTCAGCCCAAAGCAGCCAACAACCTGCAACAGCAGAGAAAGGAACTGCGACACAAGTTGACACCTGACACCCAGCCTGAACCACCAGGATCTGACCAACATCATCCTCTCCTTGGCCCACATCCTCAAGGGCCTCAGACAGGAGGTAAATGAACTGAACCTGCAAGTCACAGAGTTCTACAGGGAACTGACACCCGCTCAGTGAGAGAAGGCACAGAACAGATGCAAAGAACCTTACAGAATGGTGCAACAGAAGGAAATCACCAGTCTTCAGGAGGCTCTAACAGCTGCTGGACACCAAGCGCCGCTGGAAAAAGCCATCAGACAGGACTTGGAAAGAGAACTGTTTCACACAAAGTCACTGTTAAAAACAGCATAAGTGGAACTAACTGAGAGAGACACCAGATCTAAGGCCTTAGGAGGCCATCGGCATGCAGCCAGAGCTGAGGTCCATCAGACAGGAGGTAAATGAACTGAACCTGCAAGTCACAGAGTTCTACAGGGAACTGACACCTGCTTAACAAAAGAAAGCACAGAACAGATGCAAGGAACCTTACATAATGGTGCAGAAGGAAATCACCGGTCTTCAGGAGGCACTAACAGCTGCTGGACACCAAGCGCAGCTGGAAAAAGCCATCAGACAGGACTTGGAAAGAGAACTGTTTCACACAAAATCACTGTTAAAAACAGCGTATGTGGAACTTAATGAGAGAGACCCTAGAGTTAAGGCCTTAGAAGGCCATCTGCATGCAGCCAAAGCTGAAGTTCAAACCCTGACTCAGCAATTCTGCAACATTAAAGAGGAGCTTGACATGGTTCAGAGAGAACTGAAACAGTCCTGCCGACTGCGCATGGACTCACGTAAAAGACAGCCTGCTGAACATCACACCACCAGCAGTGCAAGCCCCCCACGCCTGTGCACAGCTACGAAGGGGGGGGGAAGGGAGCCAAAGCCTTCTGCTTGACACTTCACAAGTCAGCTCCCTGAAAACGCCAGAGCTGAGGTCCAAACCCTGACTCAGCAATTAAAGAGGAGCTTGACATGGTTCAGAAAGAATTGAAACAGTCCTACCGACTGCGCATGGACTCAAGTAAAAGACACCCTGCTGCATGTCACACAGCCAGCAGTGCAAACTCCCTCACCCCTGTACACAGATACAAAGGGGGGAGCCAAAGCGTTCTGCTTGACCCTTCACAAGTCATCTTCCTGAAAACCTCTGCAGCTGCAGAAGGAAAAAGTTTAATTCAGGCGAACCTAAACAACACCTGTGAATGCCACCTGCAAGCAGCCCGAGCTGAAATACAAGTCCTGGCTCAGCAACGAGACAACTCCAAACACCAATCGGGTAAAGTCAAACGAAGCCAAGGTGAATTCAATGTCACAAGTTAACTGAAGAATTTCCCCTGACAAGCAGGCCCAGGCCCCCTCAGCCAAGAGTCCAAACCTGCGAGGGGGGGGCAAGAGCCCACTGTTCACACTTCACCAGCCAGCAACCACAGTGGGGTGGGGCAGGGACCCTTCCAGAGGATCACTGCAGACACACACACCGTGTGGCCCCACATACCCCAACGAGCTGGC
>NW_015554207.1:575187-575921 GCF_001515605.1 Sinocyclocheilus anshuiensis
AAAGAGGATTACAAAAACTACACCAAGCCTGCTGCAGCCAACTCTGAGTCTATGGCAGACGACAGAACAGGCCACAAGGGAGGAAGGCTTCAACTCCAGAACCTTCCCTTCTCCCGAAATCCACATCACATTGTGAGTCACCACCCAAGCGCCATGGCCTTCCCCTGCACAATGACCACCTGACATCTGCGGAACTCAGCCCATATGGCCTATAGAGGACACAGCGCTGCCTCTATAGAGACTGTTAAAATCCTGCCCATCTCTGCACAGTACCCAGAACTGACTCTGGAGAGCACACGGGCCAGCAACAGAGATCCGGAGGACATTAAAGGAACTGATCCTGAGAGTGGCCTCACCAGCAGCGTAAACAAGCCCTCATAAAGGAATTCTCAGACCCAAAGTCTGAACACGGACTGATTGCTGCCCTAGACACCAAACAGGGCCAGCATGAAACTCCCCATGCTTACTACTTTGATGAGCTTACTTCAGAGCTCGCAATTACCCTGAAATGCAGAAGGCCTTTAACAAGCACAAGGCCTCCACCAAAGGTATTTGTAAGACCCCACCGATTCTGAACTGCACACAGCATCAGACCTAGGGCTGGGTATCGTTCAAAATGTTTCGATATCGAAACCGATACCGATACCTTGACTTCGATACCGGTTCCTCAATGATACTTTTTTCGATACCAATTTTATGAAATCAATTTTAACAAGATTACATTATCTAAAAAA
>NW_015554207.1:576032-610322 GCF_001515605.1 Sinocyclocheilus anshuiensis
ATGAACCTCGCTACTGAGAAATGTCATGTAGCTTTTCAGCTGCGAAACTATTTTACTGATAAATTCGCGGTGCAGCGCTGACAATTTGGTACCGAACGACAAGACGTTTTTCGATACTCGATGTTATCGAGGCAATTCGGTCGGTGCCTAAAAAATATCGAACTCGATACCCAGCCCTAATCAGACCCCTCCAAGGTCTGCCGGTCTACACCCCAGAAGCAGCCAGACAATGTTGGATGGAGCAACGGGCCCACATGCCCAACAGCGAAACCTGTAACAACACAACTCAGGTAAGCTCAAGTCGGTGCCGCCACAAGAGCCAAGCGATGCTGCAAACATCAGATTTCTAGTGACGTTCGAGCAAAACAGAGGGCTAACAACCACCTGCTGCCCTCCTGCCATCATCACTAGGTCAGTCTGAACCAGTGAGAGTTCAACCCAGCTGTTCCAAAACGCAGGTACCACGGATAGCCTACTGGCAAACAACACCCAAAATAACCATCTTACCCAGACCAACTCACTTCAGGATGACAGGTGATACAGCCTTGACACCTTGCTACAGCATCCACCACGGCACCACAACCACTCCTGGAGGCAGCCAACAGCCAAAGAGCCACCACTTTACACCTCAGAAAGGCAGAACAGGCCTCTGGTTCCATGGCAACCAATGCTGATATCACTGGTTTTATTGCCTGTGAATCTTCTCAGACCTTAAAAGGCTCATGCACAGTTCCGCCGATGTTCTTGTTGTTCTTCTTCTGCTAAGAAGCGTGTTGGAGCCTGAGCCGGTGCGGGCGAGCCCGGTGGGCTCCAACACATAGCCAGTCAGTCTGCGGTTCGGTTAGATTCTGAGAAGATGAGGATGTGAGCTAGAACGCTTCTAAGGACACCCTAAGTTCATGCCAGGCCTCGTGCCTAGTCTTTCCATTCATCAAGATCCTCTGACTCAAAATGGTTCTTTCTCATCACCTAAATTCAGTATTTAAACTGTTATTAATAAAAGTCGTGGGGCAGCGGTAACAAGTTTCTTTGCTCCTGGATGTGTGAGCTGCGCAATATCTAATGTGTGTGTGTGTGTGTGTGTCAGTAAGCAGCGCGTTAATATAGAACGGTAATTAAAGGCTCTAATGCACACACCAGCACACCAGTATAGGTGTGTGTATTGTTCCCCTTTGAGCTGATTCGCTACAAAGATGTAGAGGAAACATTTAAAAGCATAAAGAAAATTAAAGGGGTCATATGATGCTATTTTAAAGATCATTATTTGCTAGGTTGAAATAACTGTCGTCCATAAAATGTGTTGCACAAATTCGAAAATCTGGGTTGTGCTGTTCTGTTGTAAATAAATCTTAACCAATGATTCCTAATTGCATCTACTTCCGGAAGGCCAAATAAAGTGCTTTTGCTTTCGCACTGAAACACACAGCTCTCCCTGACATGGCTGCATCAACACTACCGCTGTTCCTGAAACCATGCCTTCTTTCTTTGCGTTCACATTTGGGCGGCATTATGCTAATATTTCCACATAGTGACGTAGACATGTGGGGGCGTGTTAGAATGAGCCGTTTTAGGTAGGCGTGGTTGACTCTTAACTTTTATAAAGAATATCTCTTTGGATTTGAGACTTTAGTCTTTGCAACTTTACAGATCTTCTTTATGCACCAAGAGCTTGTAACACTCCAAAGAGAAAGGAAAACTTGAAATCGCATCATATGACCCCTTTACGTAAATAATGAGACCCTTTTATTTGTGGGTGAACTACTTGCTTGAAAAAGCTAGTTATGTTCTATTGCATACAGTAGATGCTATCAGTAGTGTCAGAGTTACATTTGGTGTGAAAGTACGGAAATAATTCACACCTCTGGCCTAGATATTCAGGGTTACAGAGAGGATGAATTATTGGTTGTGTGTGCTGTTCCGCACTGGCCCTTATTTTTCTTCCATGCCAGCAATTTTGGGGCCAGACACCTATTTTACAAACATAGAGCTCCGGATACACACTGCTCTCGCCCACCTGCAGCTCCCTGCATTTGGAGCATGTCTGTGAACACGCCGGCCGTATTATATTTATACCACTGGATTTGGTTCAATCATTGGTCTAGTCAGGCTGCAAAGCACACATACATATATACACACAGACAAGGGTGGATTGAGACTTTGGGACACATTTTTGACACATTTACCTTGAAAAATATATTTAACACCTTTTTAATGATAATGATTAAGATTTGTACATGTTTTCAAGGTGTGAGGAAAATGTTATTTTTGTCCACACCGTTTGACATTTTTAGAGTCATTTATAAATTTATATTTTTGTTGTAAACAAAACTGTACTGTACTGGACTGTACCTGAGTTCATTTCTAAGAGTACATTTTTAAGAATTTAAAATTAAAAACAATAAATGTTATTGTACAAAAAAAATCTTCAGAAAGATAAAATTAAAAAATTAACTTTGAACTTTATATTCATCAAACAAAACAGCACAACTGTTTTCAACATTGATAACAATTAATAAAATATCTTAAGCACCAATTAAGCATAATATAATGATTTCTGAAGGACAATAAAACTCGAGTAACAGCTGCTGAAAAAAAGCTTTGCAGGAAAAATGACATTATTACAAATATATTAAAAGAGAAAAAACTATTTTCAATTATAATATTTCACTATATTTTTACTGTTTTACTGTATTTTGATCAAATAAATTCAGCCTTGATGTGCATAAGAGACATTAAAAACCCAACAGACCCCAAACTTTTCAACGATAATGTGAATTCCTTTTTCTTGAATTGATCTAAGCAGTCACACATACACATCTAGAGAAAGAGGACATAAAGCAATAGTTCAGCTGTGCTGAAACAAACTGAATAAATCTACACTGGGATGTCATTAGAAAGATAGGATGTTGTCAGTTATACTGACATTGTTGTGCTACTTTGCACTATATAATCGCATATCTCTCTTTGGCTCACTGTGTCTCAAGCTGCTGACATCCACCATCATTTATTGACTGTAAAGTCTCAGCTGACCTCAAGATGCTGACCCTGTCAGAGTCAACCTCTAGAGGTGGACACAGAAGGGAATCCAGTCCCAAACTCTCTTCATTACACTTGACGATCAATCCAGCACTCTGCCGAATTAAAGACAGAGACACAAAGAATGAATGATCCCTGGGGCCCTGTACAGGAAGAACTTGATTACTACAGAGTCCACCAGACTACCGCAGCTGGGGGTCCCTCGTCTGCAGAGCTTGATTAAGTGGGGAAAGTTTGTCCTGATGTTATGAGGGCTTGAAATTCTTCATGTTATGAAAACTGTTGTCTCTCAGAGCATGTGAGTTTTTGTTAATTAGAACTAACATGTCCCTAATGAATAACTATATAAAAATGCTACAGATAAACAGATAACAGATTTCTTTTTTGAAAGCAAACAAATACCCAGACTGACTCGCAATATACATCTCATCTTTCAGGTCTTAAGGGCTCCTTGCAGAGGATGCAGCTGGAATATGTAGATGTGGTCTTCGCCAACCGGCCTGATAGTAACACACCGATGGAGGGTAAGTTTGGTCATTAAAATGAGGGTAGCCAGATCAAAAGTTTAAAAAATTGGGGGTTGGTAAGATTTTTTTTGGTAAGATGTTTTTGAAAGTAGTCTCTTATAGGGATGCACCGAAATTAAAATTCTTGGCCGAAGCCGAACAAAATGAAACACTGGGCCGAAGGCCAAATACCGAACATGGTTTTTCAAATTTTTTTCCCCATGCAGGCCTATTTTGGTATTTTTTCACCATTGCATAAATTAAATAGCCAAAATGTGCTTTTTACTGTTTTGTCTTGCTTTTCAAATAAAAAATAAATTACAAAACAACAATTTAAAAATATTTACTTAACACGGAACATTTTTTAAAGGTGACATATCATGAAAATCTGACTTTTCCAGGTTTCAAGTGCTATAATCAAGTGAAAAAGATTAACCCAGGAACTTTGTTTTGGTAAGCCTTTTTCTGCAAGCGTCTGAAAAAACGAACATGTCAGATTTCGCTCCCTTGGTGACGTGGCAAAGGGATCTCATTATAATATTACTGCCCCTTAATCTGTAAGTTTCCACCCACAGCGCCATCATTTTGATTTCGCAAGCGACAACGGGGTACCAGCTCTAATGCCATGGCGAAAGTTTGAGCAAAACATGCTAACTGTTCTGTCTTTGGCTGCACAGACGAGCACAGAACACTATTTAGAGTCCCAACCTCAGAGGAGACAAGAGAGCAGTGGATTTATTGATTTATTTACTTGTGCTGCCACACAGATCTAAAATAAACATGCAATTTATTTCCCAGAAGTTTACCTTCACAGACATAACCGACTGTTTTTGTAACTTGTGTGTGTATTTAACATAAACTTGTGTGTGAATGAGAACTTAGTTTAGTACTCACATGCTGTGACCGCAGCTTTCTGTCCGTGTGCTTCGGTGTGTGCACTCAGAAAACCATATATCAGAAGTTTAAACTCATATGGTTTAAAACGCATGCTTTCAGTGCGATAAACATGATAATCAGAACCATAACAGATGTTTTTAGCAGGTACGAGCTGTAAAGGCGCAGTTTTATTCTGGAAAAGAGGCCAGGGAGCAGCAGCTCATTTGCATTTAAAGAGACAGGCACTAAAAACAGCGTGTTTCTGCTTCCACTCAAAATAGGCATTTTCAAAATGATATTATAAATGATCTGTGGAGTATTTTGAGCGGAAACTTCACAGACACATTCTGGGGACACCAGAGACTTATATTACATATTGTAAAAAGGGGCATAATATGTCTCCTTTAACATTCTAGCAGACATTATACAAACAAAGCACAATTTTACTTAAAAATAAGTTAGTAAAATAATATTTTTGGGCCATTTTTGAGACTTGTATCAGGCATGTATTTTTTCACTGTACAAATAAAGGCAGTCTTGCTGAGCAGAAGATAATTCTTTTAAAACATTAGAATATATTACAGATCCCAATTTGAACACTATGTGTGAATGTTAAATGTATTAATAGAGCTGTTGTAGGGTAATTATTATTATCATTATTATTGTCTTACTTTTTTATTTTATTTTACAGAACAGTAAAATTGCAATACTATCATTTATGAATGTTGATGGAGTTGTTGCTTTTTCTCTGCTTTTATTTTGGCAGAACCTCGCAGGAAGATCTCAGTGCTTCTTTTTGTTGACAACAGCAGATTTATAAATTATTTTCATTACGAATTTGGGAAGATGTTTGTCGCACGTATCACATTGTCACATGCCTTTAAGAAAATTCACAGAAATGTTACTGAGCAACTGACGAGTAACACAGTTTCAGCACAGATATTTCTCGCGCTATGGACTTTGAACCCTGGCACCGCGAGCTCCTGCAGCGCTGCTAGAATACATGCAATTTGTGCAAGCATTAGAAAATATAACATTCTGCAGTTTATTTACTAATCGTTTGAGGCTATTTCACGATTTCAGTCATCATACAGTAGCCTAACCACCAGCAATCGCCACCTCTCTCTTCTCATCGGAGACATATGAAGCACTAAACAGACTCGCGCTGTCGTTGCTTCGTGCTTGTAATGATTTCTGCATCTTTCTCTGATAGTTTTAAATACTTTCACACTGCCGACATGTTTGCTGCATTAGTGCGTGCCTCTATTTGATCGCGTTAGTCATTGTTCGGTACATATTATTCGGCCGAACACCGAAAGAGATTTTTTTGCTATTTTCGGCCGAATAATTTAGGTTGCCGAACATTCGGTGCATCCCTAGTCTCTTATGCTCACCAGTGCTGCACTTATTTGATCACAACATCCAGTAAAACAGTATATTGTGAAATATTATTACAGTTTAAAATAAATGTTTTCTATTTTCAGTATATTTTAAAATGTAATTTGTATTCATGTGATGGCAAAGAAGTCTCCATTTCTCCATTTACATGATCCTTCAGAAATGCTTATAATTCTATACTGCTCAAGATTTTCGGTAACACTTTACTTGAAGGGGTGTGCATAAGACTGACATGACACCTTCATAATCATGACATGACACGTCATGAATATGAAGGAGGTTTTATGCATGTTTATGACAACTGTCATTAAGTGTCATTCGCTCAGTTATGTCATTTTTAATGCAAATATGACATTATTTGACCTAACCCTAACCTAACCCTACCCCTACCCTTACCGCTAACCATAGCCCATAACAAAGACATCTCAAACAATGTCATCTTTGCATTAAAAATTACATAACTGAGCGAATGACACTTAATGACAGTTGTCATAAACATGCATAAAAAAACCTTCATATTCATGACATGTGTCATGTCATGATTATGAAGGTGTCATGTCAGTCTTATGCACACCCCTTCAAGTAAAGTGTAACCAGATTTTTTTATATGTGACCCTGGACCACAAAAACAGTCTTAAGTTGCTTGGGTATATTTTTATCAATAGCCAAAAAACATTGTATGGGTCAAAATTTTAGATTTTTCTTTTATGTCCAAAATCATTAGGATATTAAATGTTCCATGAAAATATTTTGTAAATTTCCTACTGTAAATATATCAAAACGTAATTTTTAATTAGTAATATGCATTGCTAAGAACTTCATTTGGATTGAACTTTAAAGGCGATTTTCTCTGTATTTAGATTTTTTTGCACCCTATTCCAGATTTTCAAATAGTTGCATCTCGGCCAAATATTGTCCTATCCTAACAAACCATATGTCGAAAACAGTTGTGCTGCTTAATATGTATAAAATACAAATGCTTGATATGTATAATATATAAAAACAGAATACTTTGATGAATAGAAAGTGCAAAAACACCATTTATTTGAAATATAAATATTTTATTATTAATGTCTTCATTAGCTGGGTTTCCATCCAAAGTTGTGAATTTAACTTATGTGCAAAATTGTAATATCTCATAAAACATTTGCGAATAAGCACCGTTTCCATCCAACAAGTCCAAACAAACAAACAAACAAAAAACACTTGATAAACTGGCACTAAATATCACTAAGATAAGTAGGAGAAGCCACTGAATATAATAATTTTCATATATAATAAATTACTTGCGCCTCAGAACGTGCAAATGAAAGAAAATAATTGAGTCATTGCTTTTGAAGGTGCATGCCTGCTGTTTGGGAATGCAGTCAAGACAGTTCTGTGAGGCAATTGTACAGAAATACTTTGACGACAGACTTTGGTCGGGCATTTAAGAATGTTCATAACAACATTTAAGAAGCTGTGCAATGAGATCGGTCTACTGGCTAGTCAATTTATATGTCCCATCACGCAAAGTCACATGACTTTTTGATGCATATGGAGGAATTTATTCGGTAAATGCATTTCCATATCCCATTATTCACATTAACTCTTCACAATTTACAGCTAAATAAAGTAAAAAACCACCTAAAGCGAGCGTAAAAAAATGCAAATTAAGGGATTTTTTTTTTTTTCCATTTGGCGATTCCATCACTCGTTTCTGATGCAATACTTCAAAATGCACATAAGAAACGGGTGATGGAAACATGGCTAGTGTCATTTTTGATCAATTTAATGTATTCCTGCTGAATAAAAGTATTATTGAACAAAAAAATTTATAAATCTTACTGACCCCAAACTTTTGAACGGTAGTGCATGAAAAATGTTTGGGGTATATTTTTAAGACTTTATTAGACTTTGGTAGGTTTAGTCATTCATACAAGTTTCCTCTTGAAGGAATTTACTTGACCTTCAACAAAGCACTTTGGGACACTCTCTGGAAAATGCGGAGAAGTTAGCGATGACAATACTGCTTCAAAAGCCATATACAAAAAAATGAGTGTGTCAGACTAAAAGGGTTGGTGTCCTGCAGGCACATCCATCTAAGTTCTCTGAAAGATGTATTCGTGACGACAGGGCTACAATTAAGTGCAGTCCTCGGGGTGCCATCATGGTAAAAATTCTGAATAACCAGACTTCTTACATCTGCCCAAAGTACACAATGGCACAAAGGCTACCATGCTGCAGTTAAAAGCTCTGTGCTGCCCAAAGCTTCAAGTGCAGTTAGCCTGAAAATCGAATCTACTGTTTAATAATATGTTTTTGGTACAAACCACAGGATAGCAAAATCTCTTGAACACTATAAGCCGGGTACAACATGTGAGGTAGAGACAGAGAGAAACAACTTCACCGAAAGTGATTTGGAGAAAATGTGAGGATAGTTCATTAAAATTAGTATCTGCTACTGGTGCCATTTTTTAAATTGAGAGGTTTATTCTCAGAAGAGCAAAATAAGTGAAGAAAAATAAGTGAGCCAGCCTCTTTGACCTTCAGTACTCATGAAGAAATTACCAGCTGTTGCAACAACAGCTTCTCTCTTTCGTTTATCCATCCTATTAAGTCCAGACATATGCTTAAACACACGCAAAGAAGAGAGAAGAACAGATAGTAATAGAGGAAGACAGAGAATATGAAAGACAGAACAAGAGCGATCAGCTTCAAAATATTTTTTCTGCTGATCAATAACAAAGAGTAAAGCCAGAATAGATGCAAATACATTGCAAGTATCGTAGTCTATAGGCTACTTGATTTGCATTCTTGATTTACTGATGCGGCAA
Organism: Sinocyclocheilus anshuiensis; assembly: GCF_001515605.1. Lineage (NCBI taxonomy): Eukaryota > Metazoa > Chordata > Actinopteri > Cypriniformes > Cyprinidae > Sinocyclocheilus > Sinocyclocheilus anshuiensis. Next base: position 584,665 of record NW_015554207.1, read on the forward strand.
CAACAGTTTAATTCGTTTTAACCTACATGCTCAACAAAATTGCTTTTAAACAGTTGCACTACAATAACAGTATTTGATCTAAAAGAGAAAACTGACCAAAGAATTGGAATAAACATGAATTTGCACTAACCCCCCTACAGTGCCTCTAGTGGCAGTGCTGAAGTACAACACATTCACCTGCAATGAGAACATGCTGTGTCTTATCAATTACATTGACCCTGCATTGCTAGAAGCATTTTAGTGGAGTAGATTGTAATAGTGGAGTAGATTATTTGTTTTTACATTTTGGATTTATTATTATTTGTTATGTGTTGAATTTAAGTTTTTAAAAAGATATTGCAGAGTGTGACATTATATCACGACCGGTGCATCGTCCGAAGAAATTTTGCATGCTCAAAGTGTAGTGTGACCACAACATTAACCATGGAGGAATTCAAGCCAGTTTATGCTTTTATAGCTTTTATAGATGCTAGGCTTTTTTAAATACCTTGCGTAAAATGTCCAATACTACCTGGCTGATATCACTGTAATAGGTGTCCTGAGAATTTGTAATGTATGTGTGGCAGCCCTAAACTCTAAGCAGCAAAAAAGTCACTCTTTAGCCAATCAGAGACACTCTCTGACTGTGAATCATTTTATGCAGGCTTGTTGATCCGAAATCATATACTGTATGAGTAAGTACTACCTGTAAATTTAATGAGGACTTCTTCTGTGACCGTTAAAAAAGTATGCTCTATTAGTATAAATGTGTATCGAATTAATGAAATACATAGATACAACACCAACACGTTGCCATTGTCATGTGACTTAAGCAGTATACTTCAGTTTTGACAGCCGAACTCATAGCCTTTCAGTTAGTATACTCCATTTGATAGCGTGCATGAACACATGTGCTCGACGCAAGTGCAATAAAAAGTTTTATCCTTGTTTTGTGTCTGGGTCTGAGTATGTTGTTGTTCCATCTCATCGGTTTCTTTTTTGACTGTGAAACTATGGGCCTGGGCACTATAAGTGCAAAAAACCCTTGTGCAAGCTAAACTTATGTTGTAGAAAAATCGGACTGCAGGCATACCATGCTGTTGATAAAAATGTGCATCACTCGCACTGTATGCAAACACAGAAGTATACTGTGGGCTTTACGCTGTCAGTTGCATCATTTCTCTGCCATTCGCAACTCCTCCACTGTGAATTTGTCATACTACTCTTTCCATATAGCTACTGTCTTTCAATATATGCATATTCGGATGCAGTGCAGGTTTGCTGATGTGTCTGTGGAGGATGGAGTTTGGAGTTAGCAAGTTATCATGGCTGAAATAGCTTACCTATAGCACCTTGTAAAGCCAAAAAGGAGATTTTCGAAAGATTTTCATATTCGCTCTTTTCGTGGACTCAATCAATATTCTCTTGTTAGAGGTGGATCAGCATGGCCCTCTGGTAACCCAGGTGAAAAAGACATAGTATTAAATGTATTAAAAATATACTTTTAGCTGTTAGCTTGGCATTGAAAATGGTCAACATGTGACCGAAACGTTTGCCTTGTTTTATTCAGTAAATTGCATATATTGTTCTCATCTCGCTTGTGATGCTTTGATGTTTGAATGTGCGGACTCTTTTCAAGCTCTTCATCTTTAAAAATATACTTGAAATTCAAGTAGTATGTTTATAATACATTTGTATTCCCAACATGCTTATTTGAAGTGCAATAACAATATTGTGGCGATGACACTGTTTATTCTCTGTTATAAATGTGTTTACTTGATTCACCTGCTGTTCGGGGGAGGTGTCCGGGAGGGAAAGAGTGAGGAGGGAGGGGCAAGCGCGGGCGCGGGGAGGGGAAAAAGAAAAGTGAGAGGGCCGTGAGCAGGGGCGGAAAAAACAGTTAGTCAAGCTCTTTTTGCAGTTAGTTGTTTTTTTTTTGGGAAGTTAAGACACCTCCTGATACCCGCGTTTTAGATTGTAACGTTCAGGAAATAAACCACAGCCCGTTGGGTACTTGCAAATTTGATCCTCGTCTCCTGTCTTTCTCCTGGGAAAGTGCAAAACGTCACACTGGTCTCAGAAGTGGGATCATTACCACAGCTTTCTGTTCATGATTCCCAGAAGACAATGGAGAATAAACCGGTAAGATCGCTCCAGTTATCCACTGAGAAGTTAGAGCAAAGCCAGGGAGAGCCCCGGTATGGGCGGGAGCGTCATCCCGAGGGAGAGCGAGCCATAATGGAGAGAGATGCGCTGATCAGCGCGCTAGCGCCCACTAACCCTTTTCTGCCGTTGTTGCTGAACGAATATGATCAAGAATGTTGTCTTAAAACGAGACAAAAGCCCCCCGCACCCTGTTTTAGTATGTCTCGTGCTTTTGGTGAACGTATTTGCATCGCGAGCACTCCGATCGTGGGAGGCCGCGATCCCACATGCGTCCTGCCTGTTGACACGGAACCGGAAGTCAGCGGAGATAATAACACCCGGTCTGGAACGCAGATCGCGGATGGAAACGCTGGTAAACAGCAGTGCTGTACATGGATTAATACGGATGAAACATTTTCTTTTTGTCCTGAAGATTCAAGCTACAGTTATAATCATCCACAAACAAGTAATATGCACATTAAAGAGGGACTGTATAACGAGCTGTACAGTCCAGTTGCCAGTCGCGCTAACCCATTGGGTTTATCAGAAAAGGGTAATAAACCTTATTCAATCGCCCCCTCTTACCACGCTCAGTGGCCAACCACATTGCCATATAACCCCCCCTACCAAATGTAGCATCTGGACCAATCAGACACACAATATATATTTTGTTAGCTATATTTAACCAATACACTGTAACACCCCTCAGTTAACAAGCCATATGAGGACCTATGGACCCTTCCCCCGAAATGCGTCTTAACACCTCAAAAAGACACCAGGCCCCCTTTTCACCATGGCAACCAACGCTGATATCACTGGTTTTATTGCCCAAAGGAATGCGGGTAGAGAAAATCAGTACATTTTCCATAGGAAGAGACACAATGTTATGAGGCATTCCGGAAGAAGTTTGAGCTGGTGGCCGAGGCTAATGGCTGCGACGAAACCGGGAGAGTGGGCCAGCTCGCAGCGGCTTTAGATGGCGATGCGCAACAGGTACTGCTAGATGTCCAAGGAAGTCAGGTGTATAGTGTTCATGCGCTGCACCAGGCTTTGTCTCGCCGCTTTGGGGACATGAAACCCCTAATGGCCTTACGGCAGCAGTTTCAGGACCGCACCCGTCAACCAAAAGAGCTCCTGGGTGTGTTTATGGCTGACCTGCGACACTTAGCCCATCACAGCTACCCGACATTCAGCGAAAACGTGAGGGAAGCGTTGGTTCTGGATGCGTTTGTATGGGGATTGACCCCAGATCGGTTACGGCAGCAAGTACGAATAGCTCAGCCATCAAACCTTGATGAAGCTCTTGACCTAGCTCAGGTTATAGAGGGGATATTTGATGAACGGCCCAGCGGAACGCTAAGCAGCAATAATGTTGGCCTACCCAGGGTTTTTGCTGCATACTCCGGAGAGCAGTCTCAGTCGCAAACGGTTAAGGCGAATGCGTTACAGAGGGAGCTTGTGGTTTGTTGGCGCTGTGGAAAAACAGGTCATTTGCACCGGGAATGTGCTACCCTGGATGTGGCTGTGGCCACGCCTCCGTCGGGAAATGGACAGGGGCCGGAGTAGAGGGAGGTGCTCTCGGCCCATCAGCCATTCCAGAACCTCCCAGTGGATCGTCTGTTGACTTGGTTAGTCCAGTAGCGTGTTGCCGAATAGAGACCAAAGTGGATGGACAACCGGTGCGTGCCTTGTTGGATACTGGTTCTACAGTCACCATTATTCATCTTAAATTTTTGACAAAAAGGGTCCTTCAGACCGCTCGACTTCCCCTGGTGACTGTCATGGGTGAGAAAGCAACGTTGATGGGCCGTTGTGAGGCAGAAATCTTGGTGAAGGGACACAGCACAGTGATGTGGGTCTGGGCCGCTGAGATTCCGGAATGTTGTCTCTTGGGTATCGACTTCCTACTCCAGGCAGCTGCGGTTTTGGACTTGAGGGCAGTGACCCTAACGCTAGCTGGGAAGTGTTCGGTGCCCATTCACTTTAATTCTATATGGCCGGGTCCTCAGTCATGCTACGTGGGCCTTCCAAATCCTAGCTTACAAGCCCAGGGAGTCCCAGGTCCAAGCTCTTCCACTTTGACACCAACATTACAGTCTGTAGAGACACCATTTTCAGGTTCTGTGGTCGGGCTTTCCACCGTTCCTCCATCTACTGTCTTTGATAGTTGGAACTGCAGTCAAGGTGGGGAGAGCCCAGTTTCAATACAAGCTGCAAAGTCTGTCTGGGAGAGGAGTAGTGAGGGTTTGGAGGAACTCCAGAAGCAGAAATTGTGGCGAGTGATGGAACGCCATTATAACATCTTTGCCGCCTCAGCCAGTGATGTCGGGCAGACGAAGTTGGTACAGCATTGTATAAACACTGGGGATGCACCACCCATCCGGCAACGTGCACGACGGTTACCTCCCATAAGGCAGTCGGCTGCAGATCACTGCCTAGAAGAGATGAAGGCTTCAGGAATTATAGAACCATCGGAAAGCCCGTGGGCCTCACCAGCAAAGAAATCACAGCGGTTCCAGTGGGGGCAAGAACAGCAGCAGGTTTTTGAAAGCCTGAAGGAGGCTTTGTGTCATGCACCAGTCTTGGCCGACCCAGACCCTAGATTACCCTTCATCCTGGACACAGACGCCAGCAACGTAGGTCTGGGTGCAGTTCTCTCCCAGGAGGGGGAAAAGGGAGAGAGGGTCATTGCCTACTACAGTTGGTCCTTCAACAGGGCAGAACGTAATTACTGTGTGACCCGACGTGAACTTTTAGCCGTGGTGGAGGCAGTCAGCCATTTCAGGCATCACCTCTGCAGTCTTCACTTTGTGATCCGAACAGATCATGCTTCTCTACGTTGGCTGTTGTCTTTCCGGGAGCCAGAGGGACAGGTGGCACGGTGGATAGAACGCCTGCAGGAGTTTCAATTCACCATTCAGCATCGCAAGGGCGAGAGTCACCAGAATGCGGACAGGTTGTCAAGGCGCACCTGTATGGCATCCTGCCCACGATGTGAACGACTGGCTGGATATGTGATGCAGGGACCGGCTGACAAGACCCCAGAGATGTGGATGGAGGCGTCTTGTTGTGCAGTGCTGCCTGATTCAAATGTAGCATGGTCCATTGAACACCGTAAGGACCCCGAGCTCCAGGTAGTCATCGACTGGGTGGAAGCTGGAAGGAGGCCTACGTGGGAAGAGGTCATGGCTTTTGGATCAGTGGTGAGGGGGCTGTGGTCTATGCGGGATGGCCTGGCATTGATTTCGGGAGTGTTACAGAGAGGATTCGTGGAACCTGTGACAGGCGTAACCAAGTTGCAGACGGTAGTGCCGAAGTCCTGTCACCGCCTGGTCCTGGAAGCAATGCATGGACAGCCGGGGGTAGGACATTTTGGGGTAAACAAAACATTAAAAAGAGTTCAGCAAGAGTTCTATTGGCACACCTGCCGTAGGGATGTGGAGTCCTACTGCCGTCGGTGTGATGCCTGCACTGCTAAAAAAGGGCCAACGGGCCAGTCCCATGCCCCGCTACAACAACGCTCGGTAGGCTGTCCCATGGATCGCGTGGATGTACTAGGACCGTTTCCACAGACCCCTCGAGGAAATCGGTTTGTGGTGGTGGCCATGGACTACTTTACAAAATGGCCAGAGGCCTATGCTGTTCCTAATCAGGAGGCAGGGACAGTGGCGGATATCCTGCTGGAAGGTATGTTTGCTCGCTTTGGGGTTCCCACTGAGGTGCATAAGGATCAGGGGAGGAACTTTGAGTCACATGTGTTCTCCGAGTTCTGCCGGCAGTTGGGCATCCGGAAGACATGGACAACTCCCCTACACCCCCAGAGTGATGGGTTAGTAGAGAGGTACAATCGAACACTGGCCACCCAGCTGGCCCTGTGTGTGAGTCAGGATCAAAAAGACTGGGATCGTCAGTTGCCAATGGTCCTGCTTGCAATTCGGAGTGCGGTGCAGGAGACCACTGGTTGTACGCCAGCTCTCCTCATGCTGGGCAGAGAACTGCGAACCCCATCTTCCCTGTTGATGGGTCAACCTCCAGATGCACCGAGAGCCCTGGCCGGACTGGAGTATGCCCATCAGCAACAGGACCGGCTGCAGTCAGCCCATGAGTTTGCTCGTCGTCAGGCTTTGCAGGCAGGTGTTCGGCAAAAACAGGCATATGACCATTATTGTACGGGACGCGATTTTAATGCTGGAGAATTGGTATGGGTCTATAGTCCGAAGAGGCAGAAGGGACGTTCACCTAAACTGGATTGTGCCTGGGTAGGACCCTGTTACGTAGTTTAAATATATTTATTTTTCACCTGGGAATGTATGTACCATTTAGAGCTGTTCTGTTTTGTAGCATTCAGGGCTTAGTAATATTTCAAAGCTCTGCGCTGGATGCCAAGGTCACCCTGACTCAGCCATTTGTTCCAGACCTCTCTACTTTAACAAGCTTTTCAGCTTTGACTCCATCACTACTTACTCAGACTCATGAAATCCAACACAGTTCCTGCCAACCGGCAATCCTTGATTGATTTTTAAGTGCTACTTCCCTATAGTGTTTTTACATTTTCCCCAAACAAAAGATGTAAAAACGATTATTTGTTACAAACACAAGGTCAATGACAACCTTACCAGTTCACTTCACCCATTGAGTCTGCCTATTAAAACCTAAATTGAGTCCATTTGCTGAAAGAATATTAAATGAGTGTTCATTCAGTGCCTTGTTAGAAATCCTACAAAATCACTTTATGATGTCTGTCATCTGAAATATGTTTTAATATATAACTGTAAGAAGCTATAGAACTTGAAATGACCATAATGCAGTTCCTTACAGGGGTGCAAAATGAATCTGCTCCTGGCCTGATTGTAAAGCAAAATGTGATTGGCTATAGCAAGAACATGCTACGATTGGTCAGTGAGATGTGGCTGTTATCTGATTGGCTTGAGTAGACACTGAGTCCACGCATTTCTGGGTTTGTCAGCATTTTGACGCCAGAAATGTTTCAAAATCCACAAATGCGTGCAGCGATCCACAAATGTACAGAAAGCCATTCACAAATGTACGGGGAACGATCCACAAATACATGCAGCGATCTACAAATGCACAGGACCTGATTCACAAAGGAATGCCAGGCAAAGTTGTCAGATATTTGTGAATGTGTTTTTTATTCTCATTTTATTTATTTGTGAATTTAATTCATGTTTGTGAAACTCTAAGATTTTTTTTTTTGGATCTCATTCTGTTTATTTGTCAATATATGTTATATTTTTTGTTAATCTCTTTACATTTATTTGTGGATTATAATATATTTATTTGGAATTAGGCAACAATTCTATCTCCATACTCTAGCTACATTTTTGATAAACTCCAAAAATGTACATGCAATTCACTGCAGTTTCCAGCTTAAATTAACTCTGGTGTTTTATTCCTTTAAACACAAATTATTATTACAGGGGAACATTAACAAAAATATATTTTCACCATAGGCATAGCTTGACGTTTGAGTTTGGGGGGCGCCAAACCAAACCGGTGGATTTGGTCAGACGTACTTTTAAACACATTTTAGTTTTGCTATATTAAATCTATATATTCACATTCACATAGAGCAGTGGCAAGTGCGTGAGGTTGTCATGGTAACCACATTCATTGCCCACGAATTACAGCTGCGCTTCTATTTTGCCACATTAAACTTAGCAATAAACACGTTTAAAATGCACAATAAACATATCTGTCAAAACGATCTCAAAGGAGGCTTTTATTAAGCAAATCAAGGAGTGAATTACTCATCCACTGTTTTTAAAACAGACATTTGTTGGGCTTGATTCAAGTTAATGCACAATGAGGCGCACACTTTTTATTTAGTCTTACTGAATAGACGATAAACCGTTTATATTCTAAAATCTATTTAAAGGTTGTGTTCTGTGAAAATTAAATAACATTTGGATGTAAATGGTCAGCATAAAAGTAGTGTGCGGCTAAACCGGCTGCGTCCTGTGGATCACCTTTATCTGATTGTCCGAGTCCGGAATCATTAAGCACGGCATTAATATCTTCATCTGAGTTTTTCGTTGTCTCCAGATTTCTCTGCAGTTCGTATATGTTGTTAAAAATGCGGAACATCATTTTATTCCACACAACAGGCAAGCATTACCGTTAAGTCTATTATTCACCAAAATGCAGATTCGTCACATGACAATTCTTACGCAAATGAGATTGAGGGAGACGTTAAGTTTGTTTTGATTTATTAATTTACTTACAATAACAATTTAAAATGTATAAACTTTTACATATTCACTTTTACATGTATTATTAACTGCATTATATACGTTTTCACTTCATAGAAAAAACTTTATAAATAAATATTTAGTCAAATTCTTAAATCGCTATGGAGGAGCCAGGCCCCCCTGGCCCCTCCACAAGCTACGCCCATGATTTTCACACAGTTCCTTGCATAATACTATGCTATGACCTCAACACTTCAACTAACATTTTCAACTGACAATTGCATCATATAACCAGTTCCTTTTCTGACATAGTAAACTTGCTCGGTAGCTCACCTGGTACAGCACTGAACTTGTGAAACATGAGTCATAACACTCAATAGAAGAGCTCAAAGGCTTAAAGAAGCAAGCTAAAATGGCATGGTTGCTGTAACAAATCTCCCGTTTGCTTTTGTTAACATTATACTGTATGTTAAGTTTAAGTAGGGTTTAGTGAAGGTGGTATGTTGTTTTCAAATCTGATAAAGCATTAACGTTTTCCTCTCACTCACCACACATTCTATTTTGAAAGTGCCACGAAAATTGCAAGCCTAGACTCCTTAATCATTTCTGGTTCTTATCTTTAAACATGGGACAGATGTGGATGCCTCTCTCTCTTGCTGTCTGTCTCATAGGCATGGGCAGGCAGATCACTATGCAGTGCTTTTCTGCTGCATTGATGCGAAAAGTGTCCAGAGTTTAGCTCTTCTCACTGTGTGCAGTGCATATTAAAGTTCCTCAGTGGCTCTGCAGTCCCCTGACTCTATCGGCCCTGCTTTCTCACTTTTTGTTTCTTACCTGATTACAATTTCATCAGCAGGGTAAAGGCTGAAGGGAATATAAAGTTACACTGTACTTTATCATTCCTTTTTGTTCCTCATGAGTGCACTTAATTGTGCAAACCACACAAAAGTACGTCAAGCTGAACATAATCCACCCAAACTGAGACACACAGTGAATGAAACTATATTGTACAACACCAGATTAAGTCACCACCTGAAGTCTGAGATAGCACACACAGAAAAAAAAATCAGTAGAAGGTACTGGAAATTTTCTGCATGAATGCATACTTCAAAATATGGGAAAACACCAATACTGAAAATTCCTTCATATTAACACAGTATATATATACAGTATCTCACAGAAGTGAGTACACCCCTCACGTTTTTGTAAATATTTTATTATATCTTTTCATGTGACAACACTGAAGAAATGACACTTTGCTACAATGTAAAGTAGTGAGTGTACAGCTACTCCTCCATGACGACATCACGGAGCTGGTGGATGTTAGAGACTTTGAGATACTCAATAGGGTTTAGGTCTGGAGACACGCTTGGCCAATCCATCACCTTTACCCTCAGCTTCTTTAGCAAGGCAGTGGTCGTCTTGGAGGCGTGTTTGGGGTCGTTATCATGTTGGAATACTGCCCTGCGGCCCAGTCTCCGAAGGGAGGGGATCATGCTCTGCTTCAGTATGTCACAGTACATGTTGGCACATATATATAAATGATACTGGCTTGGCTCTGACCATTGGCCTGTTGTGTTTGACAGTGAGTTTTCTTGTTGCAGCTCTGTATACCAGCCATCTACTTTTCTTGCCCGCCCCTTAAACTCATCTACTGCTATGCTTTTTAAAGATTTGTTTTTAGCTTCGGCAGCTGGAAGTACAAATTTGGCATCACAAGGCATGGATGTTGAGGATATGGTCATTAATTTTAATGCTTCTTGTATTGAAGTATTAAATGCAGTTGCTCCTCTCAAAGTTAAGAAAACCAAAAGAAAAAAGCAGCCCTGGCTAAATGATGACATTAAAGTTTTAAGTAAAAAATGTAGAAGGGCAGAAAGAATATGGAAACAGGACAAACTGCAAATTTCTTATCAAATTTTGCAAGCTAGTCTGTCTCATTATCAGGAAGCTGTTTCTTTATCAAGGGCTAACTACACTGTGTGCAGAATTATTAGGCAAGTTGTATTTTTGAGGATTAATTTAGTTATTGTACAACTACAGTGCTTTTGGTCAATCCAAAATGTTAACAAACCCTCAAACCTTAACATTTAAGTAGTAAAAGTGAAGTTTTGGCGTTCTTAAGAGAATATCTACATGTACACCATTATTAGGCAACTATTAGTGTGCAGAATTATTATGCAACTAAATGAATCCGCTTTCGCGCTTTGGCTGGCGCGGAGCCGCGCTGAACGCTTGTCATATTATCACAAATATTAATTGTTTTCAACCAATACACATAAGTACTAGCAAAACCATACATTTACAGTTTGTAAAATGCACGCTGATGTTTATGGAAACGGCAATAATCATCCTAAAAAATATAATCTGACGACATGTTTTTATTGATATCATATACAGATTGTGTAGGTAACTATAAAGTTTACTCTGCTCTTCTCCCAGTTTACCGGAGACCTACTTTAACATGTTTCGGTAGGAGAGGATGAATTTGCGTGTTGTCTCTGTATGGCAGCACTGTTCCATCCTGTTTAAAACATGCTGTGGTTCACCCCCTGCTAAAAAAAACAAACCTAGATTCTTCTGAACTTCATAACTATAGACCCATTTCTAAGTTGCCCATTTTGCTGAAAGTTCTAGAAAAAGTGGTTTTAAACCAACTTACACCGTATTTAATCACAAACAGCATCTTAGATCCTTTTCAGTCTGCTTTTAAGGCTAAGCACAGTACTGAGTCTGCCCTATTAAGAGTGACAAATTACATCTTGTTATCGGTGGACTCTGGAAACTGCGCAGTTCTTATTCTGTTAGATTTAAGCGCAGCCTTCGACACTGTGGATCATTGCATTCTGTTAAAAAGATTAAATCACAAGGTTGGCATCCGTGATGCTGCCTTAGATTGGTTTGAGTCTTATCTTTCAAATAGGAGTATATCCGTAGAAATTGGAGAATTTTCATCATCCCCAGTGCAAATCACCTGTGGGGTGCCACAGGGTTCGATTCTGGGTCCAGTTTTGTTTTCTCTTTACATGCTCCCATTACGCTCTATCTTTGAGAATCATAATATCTCCTATCACATCTATGCAGATGATACCCAGCTATATTTACCATTAGACTCTGGTAGTGATTCTGTTTCTTCCCTGCTAGCATGTTTAAAGGATATTAAAGAATGGATGGATGAAAATTTTCTTGATGAAAATAAGACAGAGGTTATTCTGTTTGGCTCTAAACCGCAGATTGACAAATACAGTGATTTCTTGGGGCATCTTCAGTTAAAAAAACACTCCCATTTTAGAAATTTGGGTGTCATTTTTGATTCAGATCTGAAGTTTGACAAACAAATAAATTTGGTGGTCAGGGCCAGCTTTTTCCAGCTAAAGTGACTTCGAAAGTTAAAGCACCTACTTACTTTTAGGGATTTGGAGACCGTTATTCACGCTTTTATTTCCTCAAGGCTTGATTACTGCAATGCCTTGTATGCTGGAATCAATCAGTCATCACTCGCATGACTACAGATTGTCCAAAATGCTGCAGCACGTTTCCTGACTGGGACAAAAAAGAGGGAACATATTTCACCTGTCCAAGCCTCTCTCCATTGGCTACCTGTGAGACAAAGAATTGATTTTAAGGTTTTAACTTACGTGTTCAAAGCTCTACATGGACTTGCCCCTATTTATATATCAGAACTTTTAAGTTTTTATTCTCCTCAGAGATCACTCAGATCTTCAGTCCAGTTGTTTTTAAATGTCCCGAAATCTCGTTTGAAAACCAAAGGAGACAGGTCTTTTTCAGTCTATGCTCCTAAACTTTGGAACACACTACCCTTAACGATTAGAGCTTCTCCTACATTAAGCGTTTTCAAAGCATCAATTAAAACCTATCTTTTTTCACAGGCTTACTCATAACTTAGTTCATTTGTATGTACCTCTTAAATGCTAGGGGTTGCAGTTTTTGTGATGTACCAGTTTTTATGGACTTTAAATGTAACAACAATATTCTAGTTAGTTGACATGCAGTTGCAAAGTTACTTATAATTAGTAGAATGTCTAAAGTGGACTTTCAAAATAAAGTGTAACTAAAACCTACTTTAATTGAATTTCTACAGAGTTTTGTATGTAATGTATTTATACATATATATATATATATATTTGTTATTACATATTTGTAATGATAAAGCAGTTTACTACATTTAAAATATATACATTTTAAAGGTAATATTGAATAACAACACACTACAGTTAAAATTATAATCAAGTATTTAATATGTGATTTAGTATGTTAGTCAACATCAAAATAAGTACTTCTTTAAAGCATGAGAAAAGATTATTAAAACAATGAATAAAAATGTACTGTAAAATAAATATTTTAATTTGACTCTGTTACAAAGTGTTTAAAAGTGTGTTACGAAACACAGTCATGAAAGTGTACACAGACATGAAAGTGCAATTAAGTGGTCTTTTATTTCATTAAAATTATATTTTCTGCAAATATTTTTTTATAAATACTTTTAAGATTTGAAGTACACTACAGGTGCACAATAAAATTATATTTGCTTCTTTTTTACAAGTGTAATAACATAATTTGTAAATCTTCTCTGCAGAAATTGTCAGAGCCATGACCTACGTGATAAACCAAGGCATGTCCATGTACTGGGGGACCTCACGATGGACAGCTATGGAAATAATGGTAAGTAACATTTTTCTAAACAACATTTGTCATGCAAAACTTTTAACATGTCACCCTGCAGGGCACAGCAATTCAAGAGAATTCAAGTGAATCACTTACATGAGATGAGAGTATTACTGATCACTGATGATTGAATCTATAGGACTGAATTCAGGAGAAAACAGTGTTTGCAGAGATAACAAAATACCCTCTTGTATCTCAGCTCCTCGATAGTGTATATTGGCCACCTCACATATTTTTAGCCCTTTGACTGAAGTCAGTGTTTTGCAGTACTGTATGTTGCTGTAATTGCAGTGTAGCACAAAGCAAGTTGGATAGCATACCCAAACTGATATGTTGTAATTAAGCACTGACATTATTAATTCATGGGCGATAAATGGAGGCTTGATCAGGGTTTTTACAGAGAGGACACACACTGATGAGCTGTAATTTGTGTGACTGTAAAAATACCATGTTCTGGTGTCACCTCAGATCTATCCCACAGAAACATACCCCCTCAAATAGGACATGTGTTCACAGTCTGTAATGAGCTCTGTACATGCATATGCAAACAAGGAGTCGATGGGTTTGTCAGCAATCATATGATATACTATAGACTGTATAGGGGAAACCAGGACTAGCTGTCACTTTTATTACAGTCAGTATTTCTCAGGGTGCACATACCTAAAGACCTGACTACAGAAAAGCTATTGAACAGTTCCACCTGTATTACATAGAAAAAAAAATAAATAAATAAAAAAATAAAATTAAATTACACCATTCCAAAACATATAATTCCTATACAATCCTAGTAATACACCAACATTACGTTACCCATCACATTACTATTATATTATTCAAAAATTTGTTTAGTAATGTTTTTTTAATAATTCATACTTTTATTTAGCAAGGATGCATTAAATTGCTCAAAAGTGGCAGTAAAGACATTTATAATATTAGAAAAAAATTCTGTTTCAAGTAATTGCTGTACTGAATTTTCCGTTCATCAAAGAATAATGAAAAAAATGGATCACAGTCTCCACAAAAATATTAAACATCACAGTTGTTTTCAACAATGTCAGTATATTAAAATGATTTCTGAAGGATCTGAAAGAAATTCAGCTTTGCCATCACAGTTATAGTTGCTATCACAGTTATTGTTATTATGTTGGCTTGAGAAAGCCAACTTGCTGAAATGCTAGTTAAGCTGCTGCTTCTTCTGAGACTAAATTAGGACTGTATCTCCTCCAAGAGTTTTCAAGCTACATCCACCAAACTCAGGTCAGACCTTCAGACTGGTCTGACTTGGTGTGCTATATCTTTTCTAACTGATCTGACTAACGATTTTCGTTAAACGTTTTCGTAAAATTTTTCGTTAAACTACGAAAAGTCCCATAGACTTTCAATTAGGGGGTCAAAACTTTTGTACAGTAAGACTTATAGAATGTTAAGATGTCTATCACTAGCAAAGCTTAATGACTATCCTAGTAAAACTTGCTAAATCGTGCTAAAACATGCTAGCAACATGCTAATCATGCTAAAAACATGCTAGCAACATGCTAATCATGCTCAAACATGCTAGCAACATGTTAGCAACGTGCTAAATCATGCTAGCAACATGCTATCAACGTCTGTCTAATCTATCTAAACTTTCAAACTTCAAGCTTTTACAACTGCTTCAAACTTTCAGGCTAGGCTTTCTCAAGCCAACTTCAAAGTTTTTTTTGATCATATAAATGCAGCTTTGGTGAGCATGAGACTTGTCGTCGACCAAAATATTTGAACAGTACTGTTTATGAGAACACATTTTAACCTTTCAGTCTTGCCTGAATGTGGTCTTATTGTTCCCTTTCTACCTATCAGTGATAATAAAAATGTGAAATTTTAGATTGAAGGATAGTGATAAGTATTTGAAACTGACATAAGCTCACGCTGAGAAAACAAGCATTTCTGTAAATATTTTAAACTAAACCAGCAAGTATAATATCTGCAATACCTGCTAATCTGATGGTCCAGAAAGAAAGAATGTGTAGATAATATGTTGAAATTCTAGATATTACAAATATATTGTACACACTGTATATATTTTGATATGAAAGTGTAATGTAATTTTTATCCTCTCTTTCTAGGAAGCATATTCTGTAGCGAGGCAGTTTAACCTGATTCCTCCAGTGTGTGAGCAAGCTGAGTATCATCTCTTCCAGAGGGAGAAGGTCGAGGTGCAGCTGCCTGAGCTCTACCATAAGATAGGCAAGTGTCAATCAATCAGCATTTACTCACTCAATCTCAGTGAATATGATACTGTCAAATTTAGAGAATTCATCAGTGAGAGCATGCAGCAGCTGCTCATCTTGGTCATAAATATTACCTTGATTCTGTGGGGGACTGTAGGTGTGGGCGCCATGACATGGTCACCTTTGGCATGTGGGATCATCACTGGAAAGTATGAAAATGGTATCCCAGAATCCTCCAGGGCAGCTATGAAGGTACCCAGAGTTAAAGGCAAACTTAATTATAAATTGCTAGAATTTTCTAGAAACCTACTGCTGCATATACATGATGACAAATCAAATATTTATTTTCTGTGCTTCTTCCTACCTGACTCAACTCATCTACTTCTCTTGTCTTTTTGTCTTGAAGTCATACCAGTGGCTGAAAGACAAGATAGTCAGTGAGGATGGACGAAAGCAGCAGGCAAAGCTAAAAGAACTCAGTCATATTGCTGAGAAGCTGGGCTGCACTTTGCCTCAGCTCGCCGTAGGTAAGACTTCTCCCATCAACACTTGTGGAGCTGCCAGTTCATGTAGACTTTTGAGCAGAGCAGAGCTCATGCAGGTTTTGGTTCTTGTTCTTAAAGCAGCAATATGTAACTTTTTCTGTGTTCAAAATTTGCAAAATGTATAGAATGAGCGAGTACATCATGAATTCATCTTCCAAACCGCGTTTTTGTCTTATTCCGTAATCACTACGGTACACTTATAATAAGTACTTATATTTGGACTATTGTAGCCTGGTTGGGTCCGTCACCGTTGCGGAGTAACACATACCTGCGTGAATTGCCATAGACATAAACTTAGAGAAGTAGCTCCGGTTGGAATGTTCTTCCGCGGGATGTGTGCAGTTCTGTTTATTAACCGCTAGAGCGCCAAAAGTTACATAGTGCTGCTTTAAATTATTGCTGAGAGGTGTTGTAAAACATTTGCTGCACTGACACAACCAAGGTTTAACAAATCAATTTGTTTTAAATGTTAGCGTTCCTTGTGAGCATTTTTGGTGGCAGTGGGTAAAACATGTTTATTCCATGCTTTTTAAGAGCCCTCAAAAACAGTCACTGGTAAAATCTCCTATAGTTTGGGGTCAGTAATGAATTGTTTCCACAAAAATATTAAGCATCACAAGTGCTTTCAACATGAAGAAAAACAATAAATATTTATTGAGCACCAAATCAGGATATTAGAATTATTTCAGAAGGATCATGTGACACTGAAGACTGTAATGGCTGCTGAAAATGCAGCTTTTTCATCACAGAATAAATTACATTTTAAAATATATATAAAAAAGTTATTTTAAATTGTAATAATATTTCCCAATATTATTGTTTTACTGTATTTTCGATCAAGTATACAACATTGGTGAGCATAATAGACAAAAACATTAAAAAATCTTACCAACTCACACTTTTAAACAGTTGTGTTTATATAATAATCAGAATTCATGAGAAGTGCTTTTGAATTCCTCAAAGTCAAAAATACAAAAAAGCGTGCACATCCCAAAAAAAAACCTAAGGCTCAGGTGCAGGACAAAAATAAGATAAATGCAAACAAAACAAAAAATGTCCGCACTGATCATGCTGGCCAACCAAACACAACTTACTTTTAGTTCTATTTTGCCACCTAATGTCCAAAAATTGTCATCTGCTGAGAAGATTGTTTTAAAGACTTCTTTTGTCACTTTTTCTCTCCAGCCTGGTGTCTGCGGAATGAGGGAGTGAGCTCTGTACTATTAGGAACTTCAAATGCAGAGCAGCTAACTGAAAACCTGGGAGCCATACAGGTGAGGAAATGAATCTCTTGACTTTCTATGCATCAATTCATTTTCCAGAAGTTCCCTGACTGATTTTTTGCACATTCAGTTTCTTCCAAAGATGACATCCCACGTGGTCTCAGACATTGATCATATACTTGGGAACAGGCCATACAGTAAGATGGACTATCGGTCCTAGGGGCTCTGGACACAGGCTCAGGGTGAAGAGAGATATGTATGTAGCAGTGTTCATGCCCCAGTGGTTCCTGCTCTGAATCTGTTTTCATCATCGGTCTGACTTCTCTCTGAAGCCTTAGAGTGCCGTCCTCCATAACCTGCACCTGCATCCCCTCTGTTTCTGCTAGTGTGCCTTTGCACCCAAACACAACTGCAAGAATCCCCTCGATTGGTGTCCAGGTGTCACCTTGTAATGGCACCTTGCAGGAGAGCTTCACTCACAAATGTGATCTATGAACCTTATAAACACCCATGCTTGGCCTCTGCTCTGAAAACCATCAGCCACCATGATGTCTGGCTGTATTAGTACACAGAGTGGAGGAACAGATCATGTCGCCCTCTTGTGTTCAAACGAAGCAACTGCAAACCTGTTTCACAGACTGTAGAATACAGACGCAGTGGAACAATGTGCATTCACAAAGATTCAAGCTGTTTTGCCTGTGCAAGAATGCCTGTATTGATATTGTTTGAGGGATATTTTAAAGAGATTATGCGTGTTTGCTTTATAATGTGAGCCACAGGTACATGTGGTAGAAAAATAAATAAATGCACACATCTAAACTATAGGAAATTACTTGAACGAGGGTAGCATAAAACTATGAATACATGCTTACTGAACATGCAACTGTATTATAAACCGACCTCAATACGCACTGCAGTATAAATACAGTATTAGAGTTGATCTGACATGCATAGAGTATATTATGCCAGCACCCTAATGCATTTGTGGTAATGTTTGATTATAAATGAGCGACTTGGTTTTTCTTTTAGTAACAGTATGGAAGATATTCAGAGGAAAACAACAAACAAAAGAGATAACCTTGTGAAAAAGAAGTGTGCTTAATTGTATTGAATGTGCACCTTTAGTATACTTCAAATTTGCAAAGTATATTTTTAAAAAACTGTACTTCTAGATAACATAATATTAATGAAGGCCACGCAAGTGACCATGTTTCTTAATACACTTAATAGGACTTTTAAGAAGTCAAATGAAAATATTTACCTTAAGGTACATTTTAAATAATTTTGTTGTAATACTATTTTGTTGTGCTTTAAAGATGTACAATTATTTTGATGTGTTGAGTAACATATTAAAGCACATGTAAAATACTTGATTATAATTTTAACTGTAGTGTGTTGTTTGTAGTGTGTAGTTTGTTATTCCATTCAAAGTTACAATATTTTAAATGTACTGTATTGCAGCATCGTCATTACAAATGTGTAATTACATGTATATTTAAATACATTATATATAGGTTTCAATAGAAATTACATGAAAGTACATTTTAGTTTACCATAAATGCTTGCCAGTACATTTGGCAGTACACCACATTTCAAAGACAAAAGAATAATGATAAAATTACAAATAAAGTTGTACTAAAGTCCTGTTTAAGTGGATCAAGAAACTCTAAAGTTTAGCTGACTGCATTTAATATCAATTTAAACTATAATACATTTTCATTTAATTGTAATTAACATGCAATTAAGTGTCCAATAATATTGCATTCAGTTTGCACTTAAGTATATTCTTAAGTGTATTATTTACATAATAAGTAGTCCTTTTAAAAGTATTCTAAAGCTTTCTTTTTCACAAGGGTAGTTCACCCAAAAATGAAAATTCTGTCATCATTTACTTCACCCTCATGACCCTTCTTGATTTCTTTCTTCTATAAGATGTATGAATAACTGTTTTTGTCCATACAATGAAGGTCCATTGGGTCAAAAACAAAGAGTCAATGACAAGTTTTCATTTTGGGGTGGACTGTCCCTTTAAGAATCAAGGAGCTCCCGATATGCATGGCAGCATTAAGATATAATGGGAATGAATCTAATTTACTGTTTGTGGGGGCCTCATGTTTGATTTTTTAGCTCTTGCTCGCCCTACTTGAAAGCCATACTTTATCACGCTCTAGGTATTTTAAACACAGACGAGCTGCTTTACCCTGTAGTATTTAAATTCTCAGAGTGGTTAGATTAGTTTTAAACCTGTTGGAATTTGGCTTGAAGAAACAAGATGGTTCTGTGTAGAAAACAAAGAGTGAAACTTCAAAAAATCGTGTTCAAAGAAACACGGGAGGTTTTAGGAGATCCGTGTGTACATAGTGTTACCTTTAGTCTCCCTGCGGAGTGCCTTGATCCTCACCTGCATGAACATTAGGGCTTGCCCATTCTCCCATGGGTCCATGAGTGTAATACTGTGAGCTTTTCTCAATTGTAAATTATGTCTTTTCAAAAACAAAGAAATCACACCATGGGGTGACTATTGTTTTCTAAAGTTTGTAACATTGTTTCTGAGAAAAGAGGAGCTGTTGGATACACAGGCTGTTGTGAATCTCTGCTTCAGGGTCTTTTACCATATCATGCATCTCTCTCCCTGTATGGCAGCAGTGACTTCTGTAAATATAAATATGTAAACAGTACATAGAAGTAGATATATGCTTGAAATAAAAATGCATAAGGCCAGTAAACCCATGTGTGTTTCCATGTTAGGGTTGGGCAATATACTGATAATAAACTGGTATAAACTTGACAACCGGTCAATTTTGTATCATCGCGGTTATGTTCACATGACATTGCAGTTCTGTGTTGTCACAAAGGTTTGTTGTTTCCATGTATTCTAAAAGACAACAGTGTCATTATTTAGCTGAAGTCAGTTCAGTGTTGGTTCTGTTCATTAAAATGAACAGAAATTATTATTATTTTTTTTTAGAAAAACGATAATCAGCATGATAGAAACTACCTCAAATGATGGAAACCATCTTTGGGGAAAAAAAATTATCTGAAGTGTAATTTAATTTTTTTAGTTTGGCTCACATCCCATTTGTTTAAAGGGGTCACATGATGCTACATGCACTTTTATAAGTTGTTTGAACTGAAATGTGTGTTGGCAGTGTGTGTACACAACCACCCTATAATGATAAAAATCTACCCAGTGTTTTTTTTTTATCTCGTTAAATGTTTTCCCCTTTCTCAAATCGAGCCGATCTCAGATGCCTGGCTGTGTGACGTCACACAGACAGACCCCTCCCACGATATGTTTGATTGACAGTAGCGTTTCAGCACAGACTGGACTGGTGTCTTACCTTAGACCCGCCCTGAGTGAGCTGTCATCAGTCCGCCATTGTTTCACCTCTGGAGCAGATGTAGACAAGAATGACTCCTAAGCGATTGAGGTGTTCTGTTGTTGGATGTAATAATGAACATAGCAGTCGTCATTTACTCCTGACATCTGAGCCGCTGAACTCGCAGTGGATTTTGTTTGTTTCTGAAGGGAATGCTTCCCCGATCTGCCTAAATGCGTCTATGTTCGCGCGAATCATTCATGATCCAGCCTCATCTACAGAAGAAGTGAGTATAATGTTTTGTAATGAATCTTTGCAAATCGCCTTTCCTAATAATGTGCTAATTAGCAAGTTTCACGATGAATGCGGCTAAAGTAAACGGTCTCTCTGAGAGCAGCTCGGAAGGGAGGGGCGGAGTCAGCAGAGCTCATTAACATTTAAAGGAAAATGCTACAAAACAGACTTTTCATTAAGACCCTAAAGAATCTTTACCTTTAAGTGGATAGGGTGGGTGTTTATGACATAAACTGCAGCCATCCACCAGGGGGGTGACTGAAATGTTTTGGCTTCACTTTGCAGGATATGTGAGGCACACTTGGTTCTGTTCAGATAAAACTGCACAATGAATTGTATTTTAATCATGATTTCATTCAGTCAAACTGACTGGGTATATTTGTAGTGCAACACTATTATTTGAAATCCAAAGTGCCGCCCATAAGTTAAAATGCAGTAAGTCTTATAGTGACAGCAGCCTAATATGGGGTGAATAAAGAGCAGATCAAGAAGGGGACCCTATTTATAGGAGCATTCCACAAGTCCGTTAGAAAAGGGTGCATGTGATGGTCACTTCAAGGAAGTAATTTTATTGTTTATGGTCATGTGACCCAGGGTGGCTATATAGCGGGAGAGTCTCAGTTCACATATAATTCAATAATACATATAATTCAATGACAATTAAATACTTTTATTGTAAAATTGTTTCGTTGTACACAAATGTAATTATAAATACACAATTTATTGTCATGAATTTCATTTTATGTTTAAGTAAGTTTAATAGGTAAGAAATGTGTTTAATAGTCGATACAATTAGGTAAATGTGATTACCTGCAGGATCCAAAGAAGAGATGGCAAGTTTTATAAAGTATGTTGTATAAACATACTCAAATAAAAAAAAATTTAAAACCTTAACTATAAAATGTATATTTATTTGCAATAATTATATTATAACAGCAATAATAAGAAATTCCTGTTGTAAGAACAGCTGATGGGGTGATGGATGCTGTGCTGCATTATCATGGGGTCATTCCAAGTGAAGATGAAGAGCTTATGATGAAATTACATTTTTCATTGTCCCTTTGCCAAGTGCATTTCAAACGGCTTAGGAATGCATAGGGATGCTAACTTCCGACTGAAATTTGGGCCCAAGAGTGCTGCAAGGATGACATATTTTTGTAGGCCACAACCTGAAAATGAGTTAACATTTTAGCACTTCCAGTTCAACTGCCCTCAACTCAATAGGTTTTTAGAATGGGGTTTTGGTTAAATGCCTTAAACAAGGTCTGTGGTTAACACAAGCTCAAGATATTTTGAAGTTTTATTCTAGGACATAAAATACATCAGTAATCGATCCTTGTGATTTTTTTGAAAGCTTTTACTTGTCTTGAAAAAGGTGGTGCGTTTACAGCCTCAGTTTCTTATAATGCTCATGCAAACTATTCTAACCCAAACTTTCAGGGAAAATTTTATTTTTAAACTGAAAAATTTGTTTAAAATTTATAATAGTGGTGACGGTAAAGTCATGTGACTGTGATGTAGTTTGTTTATCGCCTATGTTAGCTTTTTACTTCTGGCGATTGTATTTAGGCTTAAGAATTAATAAAAGCTGTGTTCATTTTTTAAGATTATCATGATGAATAAAACACGTAAGAATCATAAATTTTTGCTGGCCACAAATCTTATTTTCTGCAATAATCCAAATGCCAATGGAAAATCCTATTGAGGGAACTATGATGCTAACTTCTGGGTTGGCCTACAAAAAAAAAGTAATTTCTGCAGCAATCTGTACCTACTGTCACTAATGTTAAGCAATAATGGAAAATATACACAGCTTTAAAATGTAATTCATAAAGTTTTTTTTTTTTTTATTACATTTAAAGGCACAATATGTAATTTCGCCGCTAGAGGGCGCGTATTCAAAATAAACGAATAGACAAAGGCGTAGTTTGATGACGCCGTGACTGCGTGTGGAATCATGGGAGTTGTCGTCTTCATCCCCACAGCCGATGCAGTCCGACGGGACTCGGGCAGAAATCATGTTCATGGATGAGCTAATGATTTATTAACGTAGTAGAATGAAGCAGGGTGAGGCTGAAAGCGAAACGAGGCCGCTGAATGAGCGTGACACACGGCTCGAAAGCAGCGGCTTTTATTATGCCACAGTCGACCGCTTCCACTCCTTCCGGTCGTGTGTATGCGGGGGGAAAAAAGCAGCACTGTTTTTTCATACTAGATACGTTTGAAAGTTCTGTTATAATGCTACTCTGTGCGGTCATCACCGGTCTATTAAAACGCATAACATATTAAAGCGTCTTTGGTGTTTCCATGTTTTCTACAAAACAACCGGTAATCGAGGGGTTATGACGTCATTGGCAGGCGACACAATGACACTATGGACACGGTCCGTGTCACTAGTTGAAATTGCTTATTTCTCTGGAATTAAACATTCTTCGAAACGTTTGGGATAATGTAAGTACACAAGTCAGCAAAATATATAACACTGTTCTAGTGGTTTTTGGATATTTTAATAAAAAAATCTTACATATTGTGCCTTTAATTACTTGAATTTATTTCCTTTACATCTTTGTTCTATTGCAGGGGTCCTCAACTCTGGACCTCGAGGTCCACTTTCCTGCAGCGTTTAGCTCCAACCTGGATTAAACACACCTACCTGCAACTTAATTGTAGTAATCCTGAAGACCTTGATTAGCTTGTTCAGGTGTGTTTGATTAGAATTGGAGCTAAACTCTGCAGGAAAGTGGATCTCGAGGTCCAGGTGGAGTCGAGGACCCCTGTTCTATTGTATTCACTTGTCTTCCTGGTATCATAAAAGCCATATTTCCAGCCGAAACAACTATAATGTATTGTGATGTAACATTTGGTCACATCATCCTCCCCTGTAGTAAAATATGACAAAACACATGAGTAAACAGTCTTTTATTGGTACAAAACAAAAAAAGAGAAGACCAGACACAAAAAAGGCCTTAAGCAATCATGAATTTCATGAAACTTTAACAGATGAAATGATAAACGCCCTCCTCAAAGATAACAAACTTCCTTTAACACATCCGCCCCCCCAAGCCCCATAATCCTCTCATTTGTTCCTCAATCTTTTCCTCCTAATACAATCAAGTCTTTTATTTGGACCCTGTGGACAGCAGGGCGATCAGACCTGAAGAGGCACTAATGGACAGAATGTAGTTCCTGTGAGAGACACATAAGGTTAACATTAAACATTAACAGGCTTCAACAGACACAAAGACTAAATATTACAGTGAACTTACACTGTTGGATTGAAGTTCTTCAGCAAGAAGAAAGAGGCAATGATGACAATCAAGAGGAACAGAGTGTTGTTGTAAAAGATGGAAAAAGTGGTGGCCTCGTAATCAGCGACCTCATTCTTCTTCCACAGGATCCTGCAACAAAGACTCACTGTCAGCAACGAAGTACATGTTCTGTGCCATATTTAAGACAGCAGATCAACAGGATACATAAAAGGTGGTTAATTCAATCCTTGTCTAAAATAATCACCAGTGTTTTTATTATCTAAAATCAAAACTATTAAAATCATTTTCGGTAGCTGAAATAAATCTGGAATAAAGTATTACATGAAACTAGACACAAAAATTAGAAATAAACAAGAAATAAACCAAAGCTATATAGAAATACAAAAAAACTAAGAAAACTGCAAATATAAAAATAAAAGCTATTTAAAATAATGAACACCATACTATATAAATATTAAGATTTTATCGATGACAGCTGACAAAACCATTTGAATTTATCACAATTAAGACTAACATACCTCTCGTCCTTCTCTTTGCGCGACATTTTGCGGTTATCGGCCTCAGAGAGCTTGCGGGTCACTTCCTTGGACACGGCGTCTTCACGTTTCTGAGCGACCCTGAAAGTACAGTTCCACAATTATCAATTCAGTCTTCCAGTAAAGTTGCCTAGAGCCATTATGGTCTCGGAAGAGAGAAAAGAAAAATAATGCATTGAGACAATGTGTGAGGTTTCATTTAGGTATTTTCACTTGTGCTTGAGGACAAATTTGACGTTCTTGTAACCAAAGGCAACCAGGTAGGTGCTGACTAGAGTCATGACTGCATACAGCACTGCAGACTGGACCAAATCCATATGCCAGATCCTCCAAAACAGCCCTGGTACAAAATAATATATATGCAAGAGTCCGGTGAGAACAAAATACAGGAATTTTGCTACGATTTATTCAAGAAACTATCACAATGAATAAAATAAAACAATAAAAGTGGTCATCAGTCATCAGAGACCACAAATAAAGTGTAGCATGAACGTTTTAAGTGAGAATCCACAGCAAACTTTAGAATAGAATAGAATAGAATAGAATAGAATAGAATAGAATAGAATAGAATTAGGTAGAATAGAATAGAATAGAATAGAATAGAATAGAATAGAATAGAATAGAATAGAATAGAATAGAATAGAATAGAATAGAATAGGGTAGGCAGCTAACTTTTGAAACACAACCTACACGTCAGGAGGAATGCTGAGTCTCATAACAGGAACAGAGGAGGAACTTACAGATGGGGATTGCGGACACGATTAGCGCATTGCCGTAGAATAGCGCCGTAGATTTCGCCGACAGGTTCCTGCTGAAGTCCTGCAGAAGAAGATCCTCCTCTGACTGCTGTTTGTTGCCGCCTTTGGGTGCCATGTCTCCAGTCTGCGCTCCTCTCCGATTCTTGGCTTGAGTGAAAAGAGACAGACACGTATGTGATCCGAATGGATGAAGCGCTTAGGCCGCGTCAGCACAAACAGTGACGTAGAATTGCTGCGCGCAGAGGCAGCGCTCAAGAAGTCTCGCGGAGCTGCTGCCCTCTAGTGTCCGGGAGGAGCAACCGTATTTACAAGAATAGTTTACCCAAAAATTACATTTCGATTATTATTTACTCACACTCATGTTGTTTCAGATCTGTATGTTGTTCTTTTTTCTCTTTTGCATCTTGCCATACTACAACAGCTGTAGTAACAGAGGCCTTTCAAACGCCAAAACGAACAAAAAAAACACAAATTTGAGTATTTA
>NW_015554207.1:610519-619128 GCF_001515605.1 Sinocyclocheilus anshuiensis
CAATGGAAAGCTTATTTATTCAGCTTTCAGATGATGTATAAATCTCAATTTCAAAAAATTGACCCTTATATAACTGGTTTTGTGGTCCAGGGTCACATATAATATATATATATATATATTGATTTTAAGATAATAATGTTTATGTTTGCTTGATAAAAAAAAAATCTGAGACGCATATATATTCGTTGACCACTAGATGGAGACAAATATGAAAGTTTACGGAAAAGTTAAAGAACGTTTGAATATGGTAATAAGACCATGTAGCCTATTTACTTTGTTATTATCTTAGTATGAAATATTACATTGTCCTTATAAACAAATTATCTATTAGATGCTATATTAATGTTAAACATTAAACATTAATATTTGAATTTTATTTTATGAGGTTATACCTCAAATTACATTTTGTTTTAATGGATGCACCTTTGATAAATAGTAAATGCACTATTTGGAAGTATTTTAGAGAATAGCACTGTTGTTAAGTGCTCCCCTAACGTGCAAGTTTCATTCTTGCTTGACCTCGTTTGTTGTAAATTGATACATTGTGAATTAAAAAAAGATGCTAATAAAAAAAAAATCACCTTGTTTTTGAACCTTGAATGTGCCACTGACAGGTTTCCAAGTATACTGTCTGAAATTTAACTTGAAATATAACAAAGGTAGACTTCTATTGCTGACTCACGATCCAGAAAGGCTTCAGACAATCGTGTCTCTGGCTACTTTTCTTTTTCACCTCAACAGTTTCCAGTATCATTCAGGGAAGAAACTCAGCCTGCCACCCAATCAGCATTAAATGTCTGAGAAAAGCATCATACCTGTGTGAAGAGAAGTTTGGCACAGATACTTTTTTATGGACATTCAGCAGAGATTTTAGGTACCCTGGAGCTGGTGAATTTCTGTAATCTATATAGGAGAATAAATTACACTTTGCACCACCAAGTCACCTGATTATGCCATTACATAATGACAACTATGAGCTGGGTTTGGAAAGGCAGAAGCATAGATGATAACAATAATTGTGAGGAGAATTAAAGTGAATTGAGAACTAGCTGACAGTACACATAATTGCGCAATGGCTGTAGATGGTAAAGGAAAGCAGAAAGCACCAGGGAGACACTATTCAGGGCAAAGTTCAGGTAAACACATCCTGGGTTTCCCCGGTCAACAAAGGGCAGTTATGAAATGGGTGTAGACCTCAGGGTTTGTTTCTTTTGACATCAGAATGACTTGCAGCCTAGTCATGGCAGCTTGTTTGATCACATTTGCACCTCTTTCTGGAGAATGGGTGGAGCCATTCAATGGCAGCCAGATATGCATGTGACGGTGCTTTGAACCGAAAGCACCCAACTTTAAGAGGTTGCATATGATGACAGTGTTGAGTCTTCTGTCAGTAGTACTTGCTTTTTGTTCTCTTGCCAATTTTAGATCTAGGGCGTGTTCAAAACGCACTGCAGAATTTGTAAATGGCAGATAGTCAAATGCAACATTTTTTTTTAAATGTGGTGAACAGATGAAAACATCATGACTATGCAAAAAGCAAATAAATAGGAGACCAGAAAACCTGCTTGGTTGTGTCAGGGGTTGGTTGTGATGACAGAATTTTCATTTTTGGGTGAACTATCCCTTTACTAATCATCATGCTCTTGTGCAGGCTTATATTAAGATGCATAAACAGTATGTGCACATGCATTTATGTGTCCGGTGCATCTGTATTTTAGATATATTTTTACAGGTGCCATTTTTTATTACAGGTGTCTTTTTCAAAGGGTGCCTTTATTCAGGGTGTTTCCCCTGCCTGCAGAACAAGATGCTGGGATAGGCTCCAGCATCACTGTGACCTTACAGGAATATAAGCAGTTTAAAGAAAGGATGAATTGGTGAATCTTGGTGTTTCTAGCAAGGTGGTTTACCATTTGAGATGCATTAACACCTTCTCATTTCTTTTCAATAGAGGAAATGTGATGTAAGGAAGGATGCTGGTATCCCTCCTAGCTGGACATGTTTACTCACTGACAATATCTGTGAATAGTGGTGTTCTTTGTCTGTTTGCTTATATGTCCAAAAGCTTCACATTTCTTTCTTTCTTTCTTTCTTTTTCTTTCTTTCTTTCTTTCTTTCTCACAAACTGGGAACACTGTCACACTCACACACTCTCACACACACACACACACACACACACACACACACACACACACACACACACTCTCTTTCTCTCTCTCTCTCTCTCTCTCTCTCACACACACTCACACACACATTTTAGACATTCATAACATTATAAAATACTGAAACTGAAACAGTTCCATTTCAAAATTGTGATAAATAAACCTAACAATCAAATGTACTAGTGCATTTCACTCAAATATTCAACTCAAAAGTTAATTGAACACATTAGGCGATTATATTAAACAGAAGTTACAGTAGATTTTTAGTACCCATGCTTTGCTTCAGGCTCTGAAAGGAGAGTAAATGTTGAAATTAAGTGTTAATGTTTTGCACGAGATCTGTTAGTGTTTAATGTTCTGTTACACTTATCTAAAAGGGTTTCTGTTGAGTTTTTGAGGTTACCACTGTTGAAGAGTAAAGCCATAGTTAGGTCGAGGATGGGCCGAAGAATGATATGATTCTTTGTTTAAAAAGCAGTAACAGCACTTGTTAATGCAAGCTTTTTGCTAGTTACAGACATGAGTGGTACCGTATTACCAAACAAGCAGTTAACTACAAAATGTTTTAATTAATTTAATGTTTAACAAATACACTGAAGTTTCAGCTATACAAAGTATTTGAGTGGAGTGTTTAACTGTATATTAAGAAATATTCTTTTTTTTTTTATGAACTCAAATAAGTTAATCATAACCAGTGTTGGGGAAAGTTACTTTTAAAAGTAATGCATTACAATATTGCGTTACTCCATAAAAAAAGTAACTAATTACGTTACTTAGTTACTTTTTTATGGAAAGTAATGTGTTACAATTTGTGTTGTTTAACATTTAATTATTGCAGGTTTGCATCCAGGGTTTGAAATTAACTTTTTCACTAACCAGCCAATTTGGCTACTAAATTTTTAAGTTACTGGCCATTCATACAGCTCGGGCGTCGTCGAACTTGAACGGTTGATAAAAAAAAATAAACGCTTAACTTTACTCAGTAACGAATATCAACTCAAACGCACGAAGCCTGACTGGTCTGGGATAAACTTACAGTGGGCGCGAAAATGCCGAGCCTGCTCAGCAAAACCAACTGGTACCCACTTTAACGGTAAAATACACCTATAATCGCTCAAATTGCCCATCTTAACGATGTTTAACAGGTGGAGAAACAAATGTGTGTCAAATCTCAAACGTTACATTACAATCTGCAGTGCTAATGCAGCACAGCACAGCGGCCACCGTATCAGAAATGCAAAACTTGAAAGGTAAACACAGTTCGAAAAACAATGACAGGACATAACTAATTCTGCTCTATTCTGCTATAATGAACAATAATCTCCCAAAAATGATGTTACACAAGCATTCACTCACCTCATCCACGTTGAATATGCTTCACTCAAAATCTTTAGTTCACCTCTCAAAAATATTTATGTCAATGAACATATCCGTGCCATCAGAATGAAAAGTCCTTGCGTCATTGTTCACAAACAAGATAGGCAAAATGCTTAGTCTTGTTGTCAATATAACACTGCACTCTGTTTGTATTACCTGATGTAAACTACGGCAACAGTTTGGATGGCAGTTGTATTGAAATGCAGAAGGCTGCACTTCTTCTGCATGCCATATATCCATTTCAAAAGTACAAATTTACACACTACTGTATGTGGGGTATTGATTGAAAGAGACTGGACAGGATTCACAGTTACACTTGAGCTATTTCAGAAAACTGGTTCATCATTGGTTGATCTACATTCTCTTCATTAGTGAAAGTCAAGATTCACCTGCACAATTCATGGCAAATTTACAAAAATCTAATAGAAATGAGTCGAAAATATGCTTGACAGTTTGACAACTAGATCATCCATTTTGATTTGTAAGATGAACTAATGACTAGGCCTAAATGTTTTGAGGGGTAAGACTTGAGGGGATGTTTCAAGCAACATGACAATAGCAACTGATAATGTAGGAAACAAATGTACATAATCAGTTGCATGAATGTACCAAAGCAATCGCAAATTGTTCAAAAGAATGAGAAACTTCGCGTTACTTGTAATGCGTTACCCTCAACACTGCTCATAACTATTGGTTGCTAAACTTAAACAAATTGAGGTAATCTGTTTCCTAAATGAAAAACCCATTGGGCTTTACAATGTTACGTGTTATAAATTATTTAAAAATATATATTTTTTTCTTTTTTCATATTTTCTGTAAAAATAGTAAATCTTTTCTAGTATTCTGGGTGTTTTCCATGGTATTTCTAGGCAGTCGGTGATTGTTTGTTCTTTAATAAGCAGTTGCTAGGTGAACTGGTAACTGTTTTATCAAGGTGGTTTGCCTGTTTTATCATCTACTAGACAAAAATTCAAAAATGTCTAATTGCTCCAAAAAAGCACACATTTCCTCAACAAATGGCACAATTTAAGGTATCATTCGGTGTGCGTTACAAAGTATGATGGAATGATGTTAGCCTTATGTAATTTCACTGAAGAACTGCATCCTGCTGTGGAAGTCAATAGTAAATCAGAATCTGAAATGGCTTTTTGTTTATAATAGGAGTCATGGTGCTCTTCAGAAGCACAGAGCACATGCTTAGCCTGATGCCAAAGGCTTGAGGGTTACACCGACCTGCCAAGGCCGCTTGCAAAAGCAAACAACGAAAAGAGAGGGAAAGAAAACCTCAAGACATTGACATTCTGGCAGGAGAGGAAAGCTCATGTGTCTATCTGCATCGGAAAGGTCACTGCATTTTGTGTAGCGTCAACTCTGCGTGTGAAGAACACGGGATATGGAAAAAAACTTGATGTGACCACTCAAAAACCAAAAACAACACAGCAGGGACTCCAACAAAAAGAGGAGGTGGAGGGTTAAATAATTTTTTTTTTTTTTAACTCAGCAGCTCTGACTTTAAAATCGACCTTTTCATCTAAGGAAAGACTGAAGAAGAGACAGAATGAGGAGGAAACAATGACTGCTGAGTTAGCTTGACATTATGGTCATCAAAGTTTGTGTGCCCAAAATTACTTCACCATTTGTGCATCTTTGAAGACACATGAGCAAAGAAGAACATGGTTTTGTGTGAACTATTATTATGTGGCCAATATGCTGAACAAACACATATTTTGCATAAACAGACACAGAATTCTTGTGACTTCATATGGCAAAAGACTAGGTTGGAAAAGTAAATATGATGCTATGAACTAAATCACAGCTACGTTTGTAGTGTTTGTTTAATTTAAGACTACCAGTTTGAAGGTTTGGTCAACACTCAAACCTACTGAGCCCCGCACGTGACATGCAAGAAAAAAAAAATCGTGCGCACGATTTACTAATTCGCTCCCTCGATGTACTAAAACGTGCACACGATTACCATTTCATTCCCTCGATTTGCTAAATCGTGCGCACAATTTATAAATCGAGGGAACGAAACAGTAAATCGTGCATACGATTTAGCCTACTATTTTTTTCCTGCATGCCATGTGCGGGGCTTCGTAAAAACCACTCCATCCTGACTGTTCAATGTGAAAAAGATGTGAGCACTTCCTTCTGCGTTTTAGTATAAGGAAGTTTATACTTAATGTTGATGTTTCACCTCTTCACCTCTCAATTAATAACCATCGATTTTACCCAAAAATAATATGCCTTAGTCCCTTTTCACTCTTCGCTTGTCTGTGTCCAGACAGGCATTTAGTCTGTGTATTAGTTTGTTTTTTTGTTTTTTTCTGTAGGTTACAGTAGGTGGAGATAAGTGAATTTTTGTGTGCAGGGCGAGTCATTGAATCATTCACTGATTAAAAAAACACTGATTAATTTGTTCAGTTAGACCACTAATTGCTCATGCAAATGCATGGTTTTGCTTGGAACTCAAAAATTGACAAAGTAGCTAGCAATATTGTGTCTGAAATACATATAAACTGAATATTTTATACTTGTTTATTTAATGGTAATAATCACGCCTAATCATTATATTGTTCATGGCTTTATCTGCGGCTTCATAAATCTCTGCCACGTTGGTCTCAACTTGTGTGATACTGTGTAACCTGCAAGTGGAGTCTGAAATATCGTAAATTCGAGTTCCGACCACATGAATGACCAAGTGAAATCACATTTACAAGTGGGAAGCTCAGAATTCTAGATGGGTTATGTGGAACTTTTATGTATTTGGCTGCACAAATTGTATGAACATGCAATATACAATAACAATTGTTTGTGCATCAAAGAATGCCTACGGTTTCACCTATTTTGCTTGTTTAATGACTTCAGTCGTCTGGTACTGTGGTGTGATTGACTGGAACACACTGAGGTTGGAAGAGGGACATTTCAGCTCGGATATTCCCACCTTCGACTTCATCTCAAATGCAACATCAAGACATGTTGGAAATGTTTACAAGTTGAACCCACATGAACGCCACCACAAAGTCGTAATTACGAGTGTATACACCGTGACTTTTTAAAGGCTTAGCTTAAAGGTATGCTATAAATGAACAGTGCTCATAAACGGCTGTTGACCCTGTTGAAAAAAACAGCATATGCTGGTTAGGCATGTTTTGAAGCTGGGATGCTGGTTTGAGCTGGTCCTTTGCTGGTTTAAGCTGGTCGGACCAGTTTAGGACCAGCACATGACCAGCTAAGGACCAGCATAAACCAGCAAAGGGCCAGCTCAAAACCAGCATCCCAGCTTCAAAACATACCTAACCAGCATATGCTAGTTTTTTCAACAGAGATTCTGTTCTCACTTGAAACGGAGCGGAGGCTTGGAATCGGAAACAGTATTTGTTACGTCACAACTTAACTAGCGGGTATCTAATGGTGTTTATCATTCAACTTACATGGTTTGCTTCACATATAGTTGTGATAGGCTTACCATGTATAAGTGATAGAAGTATTTCTTTATCGTTCTGAATTCAGATATAACCATATGGGTTTATTGTTCACAATATAATTCATGTGTTTTATTTAGGTTACTTCCGTGTTGTGTTTTTGACTTGAATGAGTGACATGTCCCACTCCAAGCTACGGGTTTCACAGGTGCACTTGAAGGCAGCAATGGTACAAAGGTATACATATAAAACAAAAACTGTTTTTACAGATGGTATTTGTCATAATGGGGGTTCCTTTCTTTCATAATTCAGCTAAAAATGAATGTAGGCTATAATAGGCTATTTTTTTGGAAGTTGCGGCACCATATAAATGACAATAGTACAGCAGTCAACAATCTACTTATTTTGTCTTGTCTCTTTCATGTAGAACTGTGTTTAAATTATAATTCTTTAATGTCGTTTCCCATTATGTAGAAAACCTTCGTATGCCCAGATGTGGTATATTTTCAGTTTTACTTGCCCAACATTTAAAGGCTGGAAAATCTCCTTTTCACATTTGAAATATTTGCTTTACTGATGTGACCATGCCACAGGCGATGGAGCTTGTATGTCACGTTTGCTCTCAGTGAATCAACACCAAGGACTGTAATGAAGTACCACTCCCTCTCAATTGCTGTAGACTGTTAAGTACACTGCATGAATGCAGCTTGGCATGTGCACAATGAATGAGATGAATGAGTGTTCTGTTCATTATCTGCTGCACTGAGGGGAAAGACCTTGTGTTGTGTATTTTGAAGAGATGCATTTGATGTGTTTTGAATTGTATCAATATATGTCATACATTTATTAACCTTGCATATGCTCTCAAGGTACTCCTCCCAAACCTCATTATGAACTTGCACTCCCAGATCCTCCCCCTACTTCTGAACTCTGGAGAAATTGATGTCTATTTACTTTATTTGAAATAACTGTGATTACACAGTTCAGTCTGGCTGGTTGTAAAAGAGAAAAGTTTGTATAGGATTTTAGAAAGACCAATTGTCCAAATATCTAATTAGATATAATGTAGAAATTTGAAACTTTATTTTTATATATATTGAAAACCCCTTAACAAAAGGGGTCATAGGATGCTACATGCACTTTTACAAGTTGTTTGAACTGAAATGTGTGTTGGCAGTGTGTGTACACAACCACCCTATAATGATAAAAATCCACCCAGTGTTTTTTTTTTAAATCTGGTTAAATGTTTTCCCGTTTCTCAAATCGAGCCGATCTCAGATGCCTGGCTGTGTGACCTCACACAGACAGGCCCCTCCCATGATAGTTTGATTGACAGTAGCGTTTCAGAACAGACTGGACTGGTGTCATACCTTAGACCCGCCCTGAGTGAGCTGTCATCAGTCCGCCATTGTTTCACCTCTGGAGCAGATGTAGACAAGAATGACTCCTAAGCGATCGAGGTGTTCTGTTGTTGGACGTAATAATGAACATAGCATCCTCATTTACTCCCGACATACGAGCCGCTGAACTCGCAGTGGATTACATTGTTTCTGAAGGGAATGTGCCCCCGATCTACATAAATGAATCTATGTTTGCGCTAATCATTCATGATCCAGCCTCATCTACAGAAGAAGTGAGTATAATG
>NW_015554207.1:619621-625439 GCF_001515605.1 Sinocyclocheilus anshuiensis
AAAAAAAAAGTTACTGCAATAACAGATTTATTTTAAAAGTTATTTAAAAAATAAATTCAAAATAAGGCTTGCATACACTATCTAATTGTAACTCTGAAATGCATATTATGGGTGTCATTGTTTCCTGTATTTTTGACATTCCATGAATGCCTCAAATGAGGTGTGTGTCACCCATCATATGGATTAATTGTTTTTATATTTAGTTTGCCTTTAAAAAAAAAACAAATTTCATAAGAGAGTGCAGTGATGTACTTAAATTATAAATGCGGGTATGTATTTATTTATTTTTTACACCTTTTAACTTTACATTGCATTACATAAAATTTAAATTTTACATTATGGTGTGTCTGCTAGTTTTGAGCTGGCAGCAGTTTCCATAAATTGTTCTAATTCATTGTTGGTGCGCATAAGCGAGATTAGTGAATAGGAAGTGAGGAGTGCATGTCGAGTTGTGTCAACAAGGCAAGCGTGGGTGTGTTGCTATATATGCATGTATCCCACTGTACGAGTGTTATGTCAGTTACGTGCTTGCACATGGGCAGAGAGGAAGCCTGAAATAAAATATTAGATGAAAAACTAAAAAAAGTTAAGTAATAAAAGTGAAACCAAACTAAACCTGAACCAAAACTAGCCTAAAACTTAACAAAATTAAAACAAAAATAAATTAAAAATAAATTAAACCTAAACTGTAATATTTAAAAAGAGCAAAAACCAATTAAAATGTCAAAATTTCTCTCACTTAAGAAGATAAATATAAAAAATATAATAATAATATAAAAAATATAAAAATAAAACATACAAATAAATGATCATTTTAATTTAATATATTTAATATATTTTATAATATTATTTAATATAATAATTTTAATATTTTTATATTAATAAAAACTATAATATTATATAAAAAATAACATGGGTTTGCTTTCACTATTAATTTGAGATTCAATAAATGATCATTTTAATTTAATATATTGTTTAATAATTATAATATTATTTAATATAATAATTTTAATATTTTTATATTAATAAAAACTATAATATTATATAAAAAATAACATGGGTTTGCTTTCACTATTAATTTGAGATTCAAACATTTATAAGACAAATTGGCAAAATGATGGGTATATTCCAGAAATGTAAGTAGGGCTATGAAAGTTGTTAGAATAAGATAGTTACAGCTTTTATATTATTTAAAATGTGTCTTCTTGAGTTTGGCTCTAGCACCTTTGAGAACCTTTGAGCCTACAAGAAGAGGCGAAATAACACTCCCAGGCTTACATCTGTACTCCAGATTGCTCAATGTCTATTAGGCAAGCCATAAGCAGCTGTATATCGTACAATTTCTTTACGTGCCAGTAGCTGCAGCATCTTTATGGTGTTAGTGCTTTCTTGGAATACTGCCACAGACATTCCCATTCATCCACAAACAGGTTGCCTGCATGATAATATAAGTTGCTCAAGATCCAAATAAAAACAGTCATGAAACACTTCACTATGCAGTGAGCAATGCATTGCAGAATTTAATCAAAAATATTCTAAATAACAATTTATAACCAGCTAATAGATCTTTTCTGGTTGTGGTTAGATGGGTTAGAGGAGGATAGGAACTCAAGCATTAATAAAGCATTCGGACCCACTTTATATTAAGTGGCCTTAACAACTATGTACTTACATTTAAATTAATAATTTGGTACAATGCACTTATTGTGTACATACATGTTTTTACATTATACTTATATTTTAAAAATACCTGCATGTAATTACATCTGTAATTAATTTCTGTAATTACATTTATAATTACACAGTTTACCCATCCCTTACACCTTAACCCACCCTTAAACCTACCCATACCAACAAACCTGTCCCTAACCTTACCCATATCCCACCTCAATAGCAGCAAAAGTGTTTTGCAATACAATATGAACACAATAAGTACATTGTACTTAATTTTTGATGTAAGTACATAGTAGTTAAGGCCACGTAATATAAAGTGGGGCCAAGCATTCTAGAAACAAAACATTAATAGACATCATTGCTTGTTTTTTTCCCCCTCTCACATATGAACCCAAATCACCAATAGATGGCAGGATTGTTTTCTCCATTTGTTTTCCTGGAATATGTTGATCTCCTTTGCAAATCTTGATCATGCTTTGAGTGATATAATCCTTCAGGACTCAAGAGGTGTGTGTTATCAGATGTACTGTATTATTGAGTTACACCACTCCTGACCTGACAGTTGCCCTACTTAATTCTGAATTTAAAGCCATGTGATGGAGACAAAACGTTTCATAAGAGGTCACACGATGCATCAGGCACTTATTATTCTAATCTGATCCTATGATCACTACATTTAATGTAATTCCAAGTCCTAAAAAAACATTTTCCTGAATTGAAATCAGCCTTGCGGTCAGTGTACACCGTTATGAAGAGGAAGCAACCAGAAAACTTTGCTTTGGCAACAACCCATTTTTGCTCATATCACCATCATGTTGTCCATCTGGGCTTCATTCAGTTTCCTTTCTACTCGGCATTCCATGAATCTGTTTTCCTTCCAGGAAATATGGGAATATAGTTTCTTTGCTTCACCCAAAAAAATATTTTTCAACCTAAGCCATCTCCTTAACATCTTCTAGTATCTTTTTTTGACTTGTGTGTCCATTATTTATTTGTTGTTAGCTGGTTTTCAGTCTTGTCTTCATACCCAGTTCCATTGCTTCTGTCAGAGAGAGCTTGTTATAGTCTGTTGTGGATCTGAAGAGCAGACAGCTCATGTCTCAGTGTCTTGGAGCATCCCACAGGGGTCCAAGGGGATATTCGGAGCCTCAGATATCTAAAACAGGAGACATTTTAGTCCCTGAACCAGCGCTGGATCTGTCAATTCTATTTCAAAGAATCCCAGACAGGTAAATGCAACCTTATCTCTAGACCAGGTATATGTGTTTGTTAACCAAGCTACGCATAGTTTGTGTACATTTCACAATCAGTTGAGCGCCGAATGGTGTAAGAGAAACATTCCTAGCAGATGACGGGAAAACGGATCCACTATACCGCAACTCCTGTCACAGGAGGACCAGTCATGAACAGAAAATAGAACATATAGGCCTCCTTATTCACTTGGGGGACAGAAAGGAAACATAAGACCCAAACAGCCTCACAGGAAAGGAAAGTAGCAGACTCATGTTCATATCAATGCTTGTAGTCATTGAGTGTCTGTAAACTTTCCTATGACCAGTTTATGAATGTACATGTGGAGAAATGAAAGTCAAGGTGTTATGGATTTCCCTAAACAAACTATAGCACCATGCTGTCGCCACCCAGAGAGTGAGTGGTCATTAAATGATCTAATACATAATGTCTAGACCTAACTTTGAATGTCTATATTTTTCCTCTTTGTAGGTTTCTTTGGAAATTTTGTAGCAACTCTGGTTTTGAGATAACAAAAGGTTTGTCATCAAGTTCATGGGTTAATGTGTCATCAAGGGTTGGTTCAGCTCACATGTCAAGAAAATGCCTTTTTAGTATTCTTTTCTGATGCTTGTTCATTTATGGTTCATTCCAGTGGCGTCAATGTCAACTGTTAAAATGGAGTTAGTTACAATAAAAATGATGGTTATTTGAAGAATTAAAAGTATTGAGAGAATGTACAGTTCAGTTTCATATTCCTAATTGATTTAAAACCACCCAAAGCCAGTTTTCAGGGTCAGGTAAGCTCCTTTTACACTTCTCTCTGCCGTCTTTTTAGAGACATCTGTGGCATTTGTGAGATGACAACCTGCTGGGCGGGTTTCTGTTGGGTCATTAAAATTCCTGTTCTCTCCTCTGCTACTAAAAGCTACATGTTGGCTCATGTCCATCTCCTTTCTTTGGTGCTGGAAAAATGTGCCGTTTTGCACTGATCTGAGACTTTTGCTCTTTCGCTTAATAAAATATAGATAAGAATGTTAGTAGCAGAAACTGTTTTTAGATCAGGGCGTAACAGAAACCTTCAGCCAGATGAAAAATAGGTAAAAGCCCTGAAGGGAGGTGACCTTCATTCAAGGGAGA
This sequence comes from Sinocyclocheilus anshuiensis, assembly GCF_001515605.1. Classification (NCBI taxonomy): domain Eukaryota; kingdom Metazoa; phylum Chordata; class Actinopteri; order Cypriniformes; family Cyprinidae; genus Sinocyclocheilus; species Sinocyclocheilus anshuiensis. Next base: position 623,666 of record NW_015554207.1, read on the forward strand.
AACAGATACATGACTTTGGCTCTGAAGATGTTTCAGGTGACCTTTAGCCTCAATTTTCCTGCATCCCTGGTGGCCTCAACAAGAGCCTGCCAGATCAAACCCAGGGCTTTGATCAGCACATTGTGAGTGCACACTGGGTGACCTGGTCATGTGTAGATGAGAGAAGAGGGCAGAGAGAGGGAGGGAGAGCAGCAACTCAAGAACAGGGTATTGTTCCCTCCTTCCTGTCCTATCCGGGCTAAATCACTACGGAAGCTTTTTTTTTGTTTTAGTCAGCTCTGCCACCGCCACCTGCCTCTCAATCTCCACCTCTTTTCATAAACCCCCCACTGAAACCCCAGCAACTCACGGGCCTCTTTAGAGTAACCTCAAGCAGTCATTCATTTGTTTATAGACACACATACTCTTAACAAGGACAAGGTCATGAGGTCAAAATCCCAGACATCCTTCAAGCAGACATATCGGTGTTTATGAAGTTTATGGCTTTGTGACAAGCCCAGTAACATATATATACAAAATGGCAGACAAAGCAAGATTATTGTTGATTTTAAATTAACTTGAAATTCGATGCAAAAATATATATATTTTATACTTAGGGGTTATACACATTTTTGAAATTCCACTGTGCTGCTTTTCCATTGTTTTTTTCTGTGCACACACATGCTAAACGGACGTGTTTTGACTGTTGTGTAATGTGTTTTTTGAAGAATCTTGCACATGACAAGGTTAGCATGAATTAAAATCACATAACACAGGGCAGTGAGGAAAAAAAAAAAACAAGGTCTACAACAAGGACCTCAACAAGGTCTAGAGACAAGTTTTTAAAAGTTAAACTACTTATAACTTGAACACTGCATTTTTATAACATTTTGTCATGCACAAGACACGGCAAAAGATGCCAGAATTAAGTGCATTGGTCAACAACCACAGTAATGCACTGCAGTAGAATGCAAAAATGATTTCTATGGGAACTAGGCACCAAACTAGATTTTGAAATGTAGTTCAAAATGCACAGGTCACTAAGAGCGAGATAATACCTTTAATTTTTGTATTTACAGTGCTTGACAAATAAAGTCATAGATGACCTCCTTCAGAAAGTTCAGACACACAAAGTAGATTTTACTCCCAAAATAATATGTACCAGTTTCATTTTAATGTGTAGTAATTATGTATAATTAGCTAAGTTGATCATTAAACATACTCTGATGGAAGATGTTCCAGTCTGTGGTGTAACTATGTTATTATAAAACTTTTAATATGTATTGCTCTCGTCATTATAAATATTTGTTGCAGTGTGTAATAAATGTGGAGTTGTCAGCTTTTTTAATCAGCTTTTTTCTCTGCTGTTTTATGTCAGGTTAACAGCTTTTAAAACCCAAAAGGGAAAATGATGATTATTAAGAGTGTAAAGAACAGAACTGCCTCAGTGTGAGTCCTACTGCAGTGCTCTCAGGGGCAGAGCCATGGGAACGCACAGACGTCACTCCATTTCACTGTAGATTCCGCTGTGAGGGAGGGCTCGTACCGACATGTCTATACACAAGATACAGAACGTGTTTTGGGCGAGGTACAATGTGAACTTGGCCACAGAGGCGTAGCCATGCAATTAAACATTTGTGTCCTTTTACTCCTTTCAATGGCAGATATAATTTTGCAGTGAAGACAACATATTTTTAAATGGAATGACGACATCTTCTGTCTGTCTGATGACATCCTCTGTCTGGCGGGTCTACACTTGTACTATGGTCTGGTGTGTATTTACTGATTGTCCTAA
>NW_015554207.1:625688-630573 GCF_001515605.1 Sinocyclocheilus anshuiensis
TTCATTTGCAGTTTGTATGAGTGAAGGAGTAAAGTTGCTGTAAAAAACAGTTTATGTCATTAGTGCAATGAATAACCTTTCACCTCATTTCAGTCACACATCACAACATGATTTATGGCAGGGGTTTCCAACTGGCAGGTCACAACCCAATACAATATTTAGTTACACTTTATTTGAAGGTGCCCTTATTACAGTGTTATAACACAAATAATTATTCAGAAATATTAATTAACAGCATACTTACTAGGATTTGTTACTTGTAATTATGCATAATTTACTGTTATTTTCTAAAGTATGTTACGGAATATTTGTCTTATAGTGTTTGTTTAGTGTATCTGGCTATGTTGTTTATGCATTTACAACATGCATTAACTTTACATTTTTCAGCGTATATCACATTGGGCTCCTACATTTTGCTGTATTATTTTAGTGACAATGTTTTTTTTTATGATAAACAATTACTATAGAAATGTGTTGGGTCGCCATTTGATGTCCAGTGTATCTTCCTAAACCGGTTGAGAACCACTGATTAAACATATACATAATTTACATGCTTATTTGGTCTTTTAAAGTGATGTCTACGTTTAATTTTCCAAACATTCCCAAAGACCACATTCCTTAAACGGCCCTAAACCCACTTCTTTGTTGGATGTTTGTGGTTTAGACCCCCGTATGATTGTTCACTTTTCCTCTACTATTTTTTTTTTTTTTTAAACACGAATCAGCTTAGGCCGTATAATTACAATACCTGATGATTTCTAGCGGGGTGAGTCAAAACCAGGTCAAAACACATGCATGCATCGGACAACCTCCTGATTTTTCCCCCTCCCTCCGCTCCATCAGAAGCCAAAGCCCCGCCCCTTCGCGCTCCACACTGCGCTGTGATTGGACGAGCGAGTCTTATCGCGCTTGTGTTCTGCAAACAGCTGCGAGCCGCCCAGAAGCTCCTGGAGACGGACGTTTACGCTTCGCTCTGGATGAACGCTTTGTCTGTCCTGTATGAGAGAGTGCGAATTCCCCGGGACGGGCTACTGGCTTCGACAGTAGAATCAAAGGATTCGGGAAGTTTCACAGGTACATTTGGAAAGGATCCGGAATATGTATAGCGTTTAACCGAGCCTAATCCACGGGGAAAAGGCTGAAATTGGACTTAATAAATCGTTTGACTGAACCCGATCTTTGTGCAGTGGTAGATTTGGCTGTAATGTAGCGTTCTCGTGTTTGTTGAAGAATGGAGGCCAGGCGCCGCAGTGGGCAGTGATCGCTTTAACACAGGCAGTACGTGCGAACTCGAACGAGCAGCTATTGGCAACTGGCACGTACGCTCCCAGCTCCAGTATCTAGATCAAGCCATCCAAAATACTCCCGAGAGATCGTTTGGCCTGCGTTTGACTGATTTTTATCGCGAGGAGCGGCGTAATTAAACGGTGCTAATAGCTCGCAAAGGATAAATCAAGACGCATATTGTTTTTGTTTTTTTTTATTATATTTGTTTATGATATTGGATGCGTTAAATCACCATTGCGCTTGTGGTTGGTGTTTGTACGCAGTGAAAGAAAGGTAAGAAATGAAAGCTTAATTTTGATTGCTGTCCTAAATTTCTGAAATTGTATTAAACCCAAGTTATAACCTTCATTGGTAAGTTCATGTCACCTTTTCGTTCACTTTTGTTTATGTATAGTTAAAAGGCTTGTTGAAACGTCCAAAAAAACACGTAACGCGAGGAAAACGACACAAATGATTGTTACAGGTTAAATGCGTAGGAACAACGATGTTGTTATCATAATAATACATATTTTACAGTTTGCTGGGGGAGGGGGGGGTGGTCTTGAAAGAAACTTTCTGTTTCATCACTAATGCCACCTCCTCTCTCTTCTCGAGAAAGGAAAGGTTTCATCTTACGCCCAGTTAAAAGAATTGATTCATCACCCACTAATGCCCGTCAAGGAGTGAACTGATAGCACACATTATCAAGCCTATTGATACATGTCTAATGCGATTTAATGCCGTTGTAATGTGTCGTTTTGAACACTTGTACACTCTGAGAAAATGTGTACAAAAGGTGTACATGATAAACAAGTCACGCAGTGTACACAGTATACATTACGAGTGGACAAAATGAGAAGAATAAACATTGTAGACAGTGAGCGAATTATTCGATGACATAGGCCTATAGGAGAGTCAGGTTTTTAATTCTAATCTCGTAGTGTCTTTTGCACCTCTTGCACTCGCAGCTAACCGTTAACTAACATAAAGAAGTGTTAAACAAAACACTAAACATTTAATAAACGTTTAAATCTATGTAAAGTGATAAGTAATGGCCAGGGCCGTCCTTAGCTGACGCAGGTAGCCTACGAGGAGCGGGGCCCCTCTCGCAGGGGCGTGTCTACGTGGTGGCCAGGGGTGGCACCGGCCCCCCCTGAAATTTGGCTGGCCACCCCAGGTGACCCCCCTACCAGATGTCTTGCCATAGGCTTGTTTTTAGTATATTTCTAATTTTAGGCAGTTTCTATAGTGTGATCTTAATGACAGTGTCGAGAGCGCATAATGTTACGCGATCCATGTGCGCGAGGACGAATCTCTCCACTCCCAAGCGGATTTCCTTCACTCACACAAAACTGGACGTGTGCTTTTAACATACATCATTCCGCAAACACAACCCTCTACCCCCAACCCACAATCCCCTCTTTTGAGCCAGTGCCCCCGACTGGCCCCCTCATTTAAAATGCTCTAGACACGCCCCTGCCCCCTCGGTCCATTCACAATCGCGTTCCCGGGATGGCGGGGGAAGCTGGGATGGTGTATGACGGGGGACTGCCCTCAAGCGCGGGGCCCAGTGCGACCGCACCACTTGCAACCCCCCTAAGGACGGCCCTGGTAATGGCAGTGATGTTTTAATAATGTGATGTCAGACATGGGAAGGGGCGTTTGTTGCTATAGTAACCTCAGGTGAACGCGACTGATTTTTTTTCTCTTTTTTCCGCTAGCTGTTTAGCCACGCTGTCCTGACAAATGTGAAATATAACCTAAGTGATCATTTTTCAAAATTTGTGTAAATAAATAAAACACTGTATATACTTCAGAACCTCAATCCTCCCCAGCTCACACCATGCTTATAGACATTAAATTAATCATGTTGCTCTGTTTTTTTGAATAGGTATCCTGGATACATTTTTGCATCATGCAGGAGGCAGTTGACACCGCTGTGCCCGCTTTAGGTCTGCCCATGGGGACCAGAGAGTTCACCGAGCAGCAGATGGGACTCGCCAACAAGATCCCGTTAGTGAAGCCCTACTTCAAAAAGAAACACGCACAGAGAAAACTGGACACAAAATGCTTACGTGCTTTAGAGGACCCTATTTTGAGCACGTTATTAAACTCAGACGCACTCGTGTCAGGGGACGGAGTGTTTGTTCTGCGTAACCCAGCTCGACCACAGCGGAATATATGCACCGCCGCCATAGAGAAGCAGGCGAGGATTAGTCAGGTGTGCCTGAAGGAGGAGGATGAGGAGGAGAGCACGGACGCCGATGTGGGCGTGAGCGAGCTCGCGGGGGAACAAAAGGTGTTGGATATTCAGCGGGTGTCAATAGAGGCTAATGAGCGACGCTTCCAGCCCCAGGAGCGCGACGAGGCGGCGCCCTCCTCTGACGTTTCAGGGTCGAAGTTAAATGACATCTACACCACTGAGACTTTGCAGGGTGCAAATTGCCTCGCCATCAAAGAGGGCGAGATCTTTCAGGATAAAAGCGAGGAGGCCTCTTTGGATCTAGTGTTTGAACTCCTGACCCAGCTCCAGTATCACACGCATCAAGCGGACGCTGTATCGATCTGTGTGGATTTCCTCCAGGGCGTTTGTGTCTATGGCAGTGACTGTTCCCAGCATCACACCGTTCTACCTTACCACTGGCAAATCCGCAGAGCAGATACGCAGATCTGGCAGAGCATATCGGATGACTCTCAAGAACAACTGGAAAGGCTTTATTGCAACCCTGACAATGAACATGTCAGACTTAAGTTTCTGTAAGTGCTTCTGGTTTTGCCCTGTGGGTTAATGCCACTTTTCATTGAAACCTCTTGAGCAGTTTCAATCATTTATGCTTTACCCGAGTACAGCTAAGCTGAGCTTGCAGTTCAGTGAGAAAACAGAAAAAAAATTGTGCAAGGGAGGGACTGGTATGATGCCCTACTGAAAAAAAAAAAACTGCCTAAACCTGTCTGGTTGACTGGTCTTATCTGGTTTAGTTGACCAGCCAGCTGGTCTCCCAGCCTGACCTGCTAAAAAGTGACCAAAACCATTCTACAACCAGAGAGACCAGCAAACCAGCTTAGGCTGTTGTTTTTCAGGCGTATTGTTGGAGACACCTAGTTGAAGTGAAAGAGTGCAGTACGTGACAGGAAGTTGCCTTGTATGTAGGAGCGTGTGTTGTGGATGAGGTATATGTGACTAAGAGATTGCCTCTTTCCCATAAGCCTTCCGTTGGCTGGCCTGACGTGTGGAAGCGTACTGACAGCTGTGAGCCGTGAACTTGCTCGACCCGCCTCTCCTTAGTTTGGTCAAACGCACACGCACACACATACACGCGCACGCTCCCACTCACTGCGGCTTGCGCTCAGGCGGTCACACGCACTTGTCGCACAGACAGAGAAGGGCTCACACGCACAGTTGCTCACAAACACGCAAATAAATTAGCTTTAGGGACATACGCAATTATGCACATTGCACACGCTCACCCACCCACACTTGCTGTCATGCACGCACACATTTATGCTCTGTAAATTCCTTTTTTAATTTTATTATATTGATCATTTGCACACACAAACATCCTTAGACCTACCAATCATACACTCCATTGCCACAATTGCCACAAACATGGTGGCTTTG
>NW_015554207.1:630728-634643 GCF_001515605.1 Sinocyclocheilus anshuiensis
ACCCAGGGGGATTTTTTTTTTTTTTGCCTAAACAAAAGGGCCCTTTTGTTTGTGAGAGTCTTGTTAAGGTCCCAAGCCTGATCTGTATGCAAAAGTGGTTTGCAAAAGGAAGTGCACTTGGTCATGACAAAGCAAAAGAGACAGTGATTTATAATGCTCACCATGACACAGCTCCTGGCTGCTTCTTCCTTGAAGATAGCATTGTCGATTTGTCATGGAAATTCTGCCGCGGGACAGCCGACTATTTAGGGGGTCTTTGTCTACAGAGTTTAATAGACAGAATGGCCACGGATCTGTCTCTGTTGGCCCGTTTAGCCCATTTGCTCTCAGAACTGTGGCTCACAGCGACCTGTTTCATGTTAATAGCTAAAGCCGACCATTAACCTCCTGCTGACTTTGGTAGTTCAGGGGTAAAGTGAGACCCACAGAGCCTGTAAACCACACCCTTATCTGCTTACCCCCCATCTTTTTTGATTTTTTTCTCTCTTGAAGAAGACATTGTGTAATGTTACAGACCATTTCAGAGCAGAAATGAGAGGGTCTGTGTTGTAGACGCTATGTATAGTTGCCCCAGAACAAATTTGAATACTTTAGCCATTTTGTTTGTGAGGAGGATTTATTTTCTTGTCATTGTGTAATGTTATACAGACCATTTCAGAGCAGAAATGAGAGGGTCTGTGTTGTAGACGCTATGTATAGTTGCCCCAGAACAAATTTGAATACTTTAGCCATATGTAAAAATGTATGACTGTCATTGCTTTAGATAAAAAAAAAAAAATCATTTTATTTTTAAGAAAAATGGCAAGTACTTTTCAAGTGAAATGTTTAAGAAAATTACAAAGGTTTTAAATGATACCCGTTTAGTGTTAAGATACAGTATTTAGACACTTTCTGGTTGTCAGATCACTTCTTAGATCTTGGTTTGACATTTTGCTTTAGTCACCAAATGTCCAAATGCTTCGGGGCCACTGTGTTTTTAAAATGCCAAGACACAATATCAAACATATTGGCATTTTAAAGACAAATAGTAGACAGGGGCTTTTCCAGTTTAAGATTTCAGCAAAAGACAAGGGTTTTAATTGATGAATATGGTTTAGAATTGAGATACAGTATTTAGATACTTTCTGGTTGTCAGACAAAGTGAAACATCTCCAAAAATGGCTTCTTAGATCTCAGTTTGACACTTTGTTTTTAATGCAATGCAAATCATTATTAATGCGACCAAAGTGCCCCAATATCCCGGGGCCACTGTACTTTTGAACGCCAACACACAGGCTCACTGGTCAGGCTGTTACAGTTTACACTGTTTTGCAGTAATCCCCGGGAGCAGAAGCTTTCTTCATTCTTGTATATATCCTAAGAAATGGATGAGCAGGCGCCCCAATAGTTTTTCTTTTTTGTGTCATTGTGCCGCAATGTGTGAGAACCGTGACCCTTGATCCTGAAGGTTTGATCTCCATGGGAGCAGCTGAGGGTGAGCTGATAGTATTTGTCACACAATCTCACTGTGCACCAAGGGCATGGTGACCTGAAACCAAGGTGTTTGCGTGCAATTGTGCCTGTGTGTGTGAGAAATGAGATAACACCTTAGACAGGCCATGAAATTATTCACACGGGTGAGGTCTCTTGAGATTTCTCACTTCACCATCAGTTTGACTCATACATTTTGTTCTTCCTGCATTCTTTCTCTCTTACACTTAAAAATGTACCATGGTAAGAACATCCGTACTTTTGGATATGTAGCATGTAAATGAATATGCGCTTTCACTTGCAAAAACTAACCATGGTACGTTTTTTTTGTTTTTGTAGATTTGTGCTATAATACTACCATGGTATTCTTGGAGTACCTTGTAATTACCATGATACATGAATTTCGGTACCATCGTACACATCAAAGTATCATGGTATACTGTCATCTGACTGTATCATGGTATTCTTGGAAGTACCTGATGTAATTATTTTAGTACCATGTTATATTTGATAGTATTACCATATGATACTATCTCTATATCGTAGTGTTGTCACAGTATTTTAGTATATAGTGTTTATATTAAAGTACAATGATATTACCATGTGATACAACATAGTGACAGTATTTTTACCAGGCATTTTTCTCTGTTTCATACACTTATTAGAGTTTTTTGTCTTTTGTGAGTGAGATCATTACGTGCTCTTTTCTCGCACTCTTTTAAATGTGCTTTCTAACATAAACAAAAGCTGCCAAAATTTGCAGCTAAAGTATGTTTATGTGTTCCTCTCTTGCTGAGAGGTACAAAGACAAAGAGAAAGAGCCAAATAGTGGCTGGATTGTCTGAACAAACAGTTCAGTCCTAGTCCCGCATGGTGTTCAGTAGCGCACGTCCCGTCAGTCCGTGGCCTCCAGAACACCCTGAGACTTTTTGGAGACTTTTTCTTCTCATCAAGAGAGCAAGAGGGAAATGAGAGCATTTACTTGCCCTCAGCTCTTTTGAGCCTGTGCTCCCTGTATCGAAACAAAAAACGAGAAGTTAAGAGTGTTGATTGATTCTCTTAAACCTCTTGAAGAGGAAGAATGGAAAGCCCTTTGCACTTTATAATCAGTTGCCAGTCAGAGACTTTATTAAAGCAAAGTTTCAGTGTAGATATCAAGTTATTACTAAATGATAGCCCTTGTTTTTGGATCAGTGTTATGGAAACTTGCATGTCTTTACTTAAACCACTTTTGCCATAAATGTCTATTTGCACCTGATTATTTTAGTTCAATGACAGGTACATTCCGTACTGCAAAAAAACTAGATAGCGTAGACAGCTACATTGTTTATTTTTGGGAGCAATATATTTTGGTCGAAATGTGCTGCCCAACTTCAAGTGTTTGGCATATTTATGAAGGAAATCAGTCATCTGTTGAATAGATTTTCTTACTCATAAGCCAATGTAATCTATGAATATTCCAAAAGTCACCTGGTTTAACCATTGCTGTTATTCATTTAAAGGTATAGTTCATCCAAAAATGAAAATTCTGTTATTTACTCACCCATGTTATTCCAAACCCATAAGACTTTTGTTCATCTTCGAAACACAAATTTCGAAGTATTTTTAAAAAACCTGAGAGATTTCTGTTCTTCCATTGGAAGTCCATTACACCAAACTTTGATGCTTCAAAAAGTTCATAAAGGGATTGTAAAAAAAAAAATAAAAATCCATATGAATCGAGGGGTTTAATCTTCTAAAGAGACACTTTTGATTTATATGATGAACAAATTTCATTTAAACTTTTATTTACGTATAAATCAATTTTCATACATAGAGCATATCATATATGGCAGTTGGAAGCTGCTTGCTCAACAGGCGAGAACCAATGAGGTTTGTTCTTTCATCATTTACTCACTCTCATGTTGTTCCAAACCATTCTTTATTCTGTGGAACATTAAAAAGACATTCTAAAAACGTCTGTGTTTTTGTGTCCTTACAATGAAAGCCTGTGGGGTCCAAATCACGTTGTTTTGGACCACACTGACTTTCATTGTATGGACGGAAACATTCTTCAAAATATCTTCGTTTGTGTTCCACAGAATAAAGAAAGTCATAAAGGTTAGGAATGACATGAAGGTGAGTAAATGATGGCAGGATTTTCTTTTCTTTTTTTAACTCTCCTTTTAATAGCATCACAGTCAGAGTCTTTGTCTGAGTGTGTAAATGTATAGCATATAACTTTAAAAGGTGTTTGCACGTTACTGATACGACTTCTGCAGCTTCCCTATGTGTCACTGTGTTTGTTTTGTAAGTATCTGTTTGCTCAGTGTGTCTCATTGCTGAGTTTACCACCTGCAGAGGTGACTGCCTTATCTCAGGGTTGGTAGTGTGTAGGGGTGGGAATCACCAGAGGCCTCACGATACGATATTATCACATTACTTGTGTCACGATACAATATTATT
>NW_015554207.1:634691-673661 GCF_001515605.1 Sinocyclocheilus anshuiensis
TCAACAGTTGTGCTTGTTAACAGTTAATGCACTCTGAATTAACATGAACTAACAGTGAATAACTGTATTCTCATTAACATTAAGAAAGATTAATAAATACTGTAATAAATGTATTGTTCATGGTTCGTTCATGATAGTTAATACATTAACCAACATTAACTAATGTAACCTAATTGAAACGTGTTACCTTAATATTAAATATCAATATATTATTTTTATTCACTTCTATGTAACAGAATCAGATATAAGTTTTTTTTTTGACTAATTATCCAAAATAATGTATAGTCCTACAAAGCTATTATTATCAGAGCATAGCATAGCAGAGCATCGTGTCACTGGAGGTAGCATCATTTTAGCAGCGTTGCCCAGTACAGCTGAACTAGCCTACACCATGTTACAGCACAGTAGCGCTACTGCAAACCGTAGGCCTATACTGCATAGAAATTTCCTGTCAGCGCGTTATTTGAGTGGACTTTGCTTTTCCGATGAGCATGAGCGGTACACGAGCGGAACGCACATTCATAGAACGGAATACTGAGTGACGAGGAGAGTGAAACATGCGCGCTGAACACTGCGGGGCACGACGTGGCGCGCCATATATATTATTATTATATGTAGCCTATATTTTCGGTGCATCCCTACTTACATCCCCTCCTTGTTTACAAATCCGAACTAAGTCCATACATCCAATTTAAACTATCGCGATACTATGCTGTATCAATTTTTCCCCCACCCCTAGTAGTGTGTGATCAGGTGCATACGTGAGTGTGTATGTTTGTTGAATTCTTCTCAGACTGTGACGTTCGTGCTGGGTGTGAATAATGCTGGCATGCAGGCTGCTCAAGCTGAGCACGAAAAAGTGAGTTGTTTTGTGTGTATGGGATTAAGTAGGTAAGAAGATCATACTGTATTTTGCTGCTTTGGAATGAGAGGCAGGAGAGCGTAGAAATATTAAATGTCTCTCTCTTTCTTCTAGCATTTGGTCTGCGACGTTTCCCAGTCGACCATCTGACACCGCAAACCACAGCTTGCTCAGCGGTGCCTTTTCACTGGTGTTTGGAGCATGTGTGCCAGGGGGGCACAGGGTTGCCGGGTTAAAGGCTAATCATTGGAGAGTGTCTTTTAGAAGTGGTTGTATATGTGGAACATGCCAGTCCCGATGCAGACCTTGGGTTTGGGCATGCTCAGTGGCGCACAAGGTTTTTAAGGGCTGCTAATCCTTCACAATTCATGCGTTTTCTTTCTCTCGCTCGCTCTTTCAGCCACCTCCCTCCCCTTGCTTTGACTCTTTTACCACTGTTTCTCTTCAGTACCCTGGGCGTGTGTGCATTTAAAGCTGGTGAAATCAGCAGAACCATGATTTAGCTTTCAGAAAAGCAGAACTGTATAGTGTTTTAGTCTGCCAGCTGGGTTCAAGTTCCCCTGATTTGCAAAAGTGCTGGATAACAAGAGAATGGCCTAAACTGGGCAAGTTTATGTAAGGTCAAAAATCTGAATTCACTTTGGTGACACACTGCTGCTAAATGTGCTTGTCGCTCCTGTTCTGAGTTCTTAATATCGTTCTGTACACACAGAGTTTGTTTATTTACAGAAGTAAGAATTATACAGTCGAAAAGCTCTGGAAAAAATTAAATGGTGACTGCAGATTTTTTAAATGAAAGTCTGCGTGAAATGAAACTGCACCCAATCTATTTTTATAAATTCGTGTTATTGATCTTATAGTGAAAAAATTCATCCATGCATTTCATTTCATTTTTTTTATTTTTTATTGATTTGATATAAATCGATCTTCCGGTGAAACAACAGGCTTCACTCTAGTAACATAAGCTGGACTTTTCCAATCATTTAGTCTGCTTAAATCCCACCCATTTCTTACAATTATCCGCAAGTTCACATTCAGATCTGCCTCCATCCTATCAACAACCAATGGATAGAACAAAGTCTCCACCCTACATATTTTTCTTTTTCGATAATCCGTTTCACTCAGATGTACGCCACAATACTGAAGAAAGGGCCTGTTTTTACTTCTTTTTCATTGCGACTTTAATCGTATTCTGTACACACAGTTTGTTTATTTACAGTTGCATTTACACAAGTTGCAAACTGTATTGTACAGTAAAATATGCTCTCAGAAAGTTCAGATGTTACTACAGATTTTTAAAATTAAACTGAACATCTAGTTGTTAATGTAGTGACATCACTCTCTTTTAAGGGTGATCTGACCAAAGTCACTAGAAGGCAAGCCTGCAACCTTTAGCCAAAAAAGCGTAACGGCTAATGCTAACGCTTCCGGTTTGCCAGTACGTGTGAAAGGAGACCAGAGGCCGTTTTTTTTTTTTTAATGGATGTCAGTGGAGGAGAGGCTTCACTAAGCTAAATAAACAGCTTTTTAGAAGAATAACAGCTTATGATTTAATGAATCGACAGCCTATCAGCTAATCTTCAACATGTTTTACACTAAGCAATACTTTTGGATTGAACTATTTTTAGAGTTTACATCGTAAAAAATGCTGTTTTATAAGTTGGCCTAAGTCACTGACTTTTTGCGACAAGTGGGATTCAGCTTACAGCTCTTCTCATTCATTCCTATGGTGTCCGTAAATGGCGATTGAGTGTCGCACAACTCAAGGCTGTAATGTGATTGGTTATTAAGGCACACGTGATCCAAGTTGACCGTTACGCTTTCTCCAATAGTAAGTAATACAGACCCTCTCATCTCCCTATAGTAAGACAATCTCTGATCTGACTCATTCACAGACGTTTACATTTTTAGACTTGTAGTTGCTCCCAACAACTTTTTTTTCTAGGGAAATATACAAAATATGTTCGGGAGAAGGAGAATGCTGAGCATAAAAGTGCATTATTTATTTAGAAATATGTTTATTATAAGCATATTATTACAATATATTATGATACTCATCAATATTTAACATTTAAATAATATTTATTTAAAAACTTAAGATCAGAACAGGAGTGACTCTGTATGCATACAGAAGAATAGTTTTAGGGTATTTCAAACTTCATTTAAATGCGGTTGTGTACATGGGATTTAAAATTGTGAAACTAAGGCCTGAAACATACTCTTAGTACATGAACACAAACAGTTTTCTTATCTGTTTCATGTGGTATTGCATTCCAAAGTAGGTCAGAAAGCACTTTATATAAACGCATATAGCAGTTTTGTGATCAGTTTTCTCTGTAAGGTCTACCACTGCCTCTAAACTCCTGCGTTGGCTAAACAGTGTTTTTATGGCTTTAGTCAATGATTTTACTTAATTTTTTTTATCACTAAACAGGCTTTTTAAAAATACCTTTAATTTAACAATTTAATTTTCAGGTTATTCAAGGTCATTTAACGTTGCTGGATAGTGTTTTTAAATGCTCCTCGTCCTCAATCTTTTTACATCTCACCGAGTCGAGTCAAATGAGGGTGTGTGTGTGTGTGTGTGCATTGACTGATCTCAGCGCCTGACACTGGTGAATCATCAGGTGATTACAGGTCATGGTCACCGTGGCGATGAACGCTGCCTCATGATTGGGTCAGGGGGACATCAAAGTGATGCAGCACTTTAGCAGGGCTTACAGGAAGAGCAGAGCAGGTTATTCACCCATGACTCCACCTCACAGGTAGCGAGAGAGATAAAGAGGTGAAACCTGCTTATCAACCGCTCCCCTCTCCCTCTCCTTCTCTCTGTTTCCCTCAGCACCATTCATTGCCTTTAATTACAGTCTCTCCATCCTGCTTATTGTCTGCCCATTCACATCTATATTGCGCTTATCAATCTCTGTCCATTCTCACACAGCTCTTTGCTTTCAGATTTGCGTGTGTGCAGATGTGGACTAGAAAAGCCTGTGGCTTCATAAGTAGGTTGTGCTGATGAGCGCAGAGAGAATCAGTCTTTGCACTTCATTTAATGGCCGGAAGGTTATTTTTAGCACCGGAGAGAGGGAAGGAGGCCAAAAGGACGAGAGGATTGAAACAGTCTCGGGGTCCTCTGTATTTGGTGACCGCGCTTTGTCTGCGAGGCAGGGTAAGGGGGCACTGGAACTTCTATTGTTATCACCGTGCTATAACTCGTTCCGTCAGGCGCCCTGACGGATAATGGTCGCCATGGTTACCCGGTGCACAGGTGGCCAACTTGAGCTTGGCGTGCCAGGCTTTAAAAAGAAGCGAGCACTTGTGCGAAAATGAAAAGTGTGTGAGCTACAGTGAAACCTAGTCTGTCAGGAAAGCCGGCGCGAATGTGTGTGTGTGTGTGTGTGTGTGTGTGTGTGTGTGCGTGCTGCAGTGAAACACTGCGTGCTAGGTGTCGCATACCTTGATGCACATCCAAAAGAAAAAGGTGACACAAGCTGAGCGCTATACAAATGTGCATGTGTCCGTGCTAAAGTGCACCATGTTGTGAAATCCAAGCCACGTTATGTCCCACTGCCAGCTTTCCAGGTTTCTACAGATAATCGCGTCGGAGAAATGACGTCATAAATGACATCGCACACAAATGTAGTAGCAAGAGAGCTCTGGTTGTTCAGAGACACTGTGTAATCCTTTCGGACTCTCTTATTTCATGTCGTCTTAGCTCTTTACCTCCCAGTGCAGTCACTTCTGTAACCACCCATTCCTCCTTAATCCCAGAATGCTCTGTTCTTTCCTCATTGTACCAGCAGAGAGTTCTGGACAAAGAACGAGCGTTGCAGAGAGAAAGAACAGAAAGCAACAGACTGCAAACTCCCTCTTTCTTTCTGTCGTTATAAAGAGCCTCTTAATTTACCCAAACCAGTTTTCTCTCATCTGTTTTGTTGTTGTGTTTTCACTCTGGGAAGTGATAGCTTTAGTTCTTGTTAATGGCCTTGGTTTGCTCCTGATTTAGATGCAGAAGGGCAGGTGGAACGAAAGTGCGGTGTCCACACCGGCCTTCTCGGTCACAAGCCCTGAGGAGAGATGCTGGCACTGTCGAGCGTGTCTCTGCTGCAGTATTGAGAGCAGATGACTTAGCATGAGTCAGCAACTCCCCGGAGCGAAACTGGCAACATGATTCCTGCAGAAGGATATTTGGGTTGTGAAACTCATGAGTGGCTCAGTCTGTTAAGAAACTTCAGCTCAGCCCTATCTTAAGTTTTGCATCTGTGGATTAATGAACATTTGTTGTGCAAGGGACAGCGTTTTTATTTTCTGTAATGTTGTCAGGGCAGACATTTTGTACATAGATTCCAGGAAATCTGATAATATTGTTGTTGTCTTTTGCATTCAAGGGAAGGATTTGGATTATTGATTCAGATATTTTGCACTTCTTGTAGATGAGGAAAATCACAAAATGAGATTTTTAAATGTCTCATTTGTCACTCCTACACAGCAGTGAGGGCAAACAGAGACTGTTGCTTGCGTCTCCTGCGTTTATTAGACCCCAGTATTCTTACAGAAGAGCTCTGGACTGTGCTCAAAAATGCCAACATATCATATTCTATTCAAAATTCAGAAACATTTCTCATCAAATTCTTACAGGACCAAATTATCTTAGCCAGTTTGTTATTATTACCTAAAACGAATACTTTAAAATTTGTTTTTAGTAATTGAAATAAAAAAAAGAAAATGACAGAAATAAGTTTAAGTACAATTAGCTACAAAAACTGAAATACAACTATATAAGCCATATAGAAATGTAAAAAAAAATACAGATAAAAATGACATTAGCTCATAACAAAATGACTAAAATGTAAATGCAAATTAAAACTGAAAATATTTTTAAAAAAAGTTAATTTTCAATATTAATAAATACTATTATAGAACATAAATAACAATCTTAGAGCCCAAACCAGTTTGCTGGGCTTAGCTGGCTCAGGTTGGTCTGTTGGCTTGTTCATAAAGGGGTTTTGGGCACCAGCTGGATAACCAGCTAAACAATAAACACCAACATGACTCGGATTAGAAACCACCTAGACCAGTTTTAACCAGCTAAAAAAAAGCAGGGATACAATTGACATTATAGCTTTATGTTCTTGCTATATGTCATATAAATGGTTTTATTTGTGTCAAAGACATTTTATGAGACATAACTGAGAACATTTTTGAGCTTATACTTTCACATTCCCTGTCTAGATGTTCAGGTTTTGTGTGTTTTAGTTACCAGTATATGAGACAAAGTTGTTATTCTCCCCATGTTTACTTGCACCCCCCCTCAGACGTGAGATTACACAAACAATCTACATTTTGTCCTCTTGCAGCTGGGGGTGTGAGCAATCCTGGATTTAGTGTCCTTTTTAGTGTTCTGAAGGACATTAACACATCTAAATGTTCAAGTTTGGCTGCTAGACTGGTATTATCTGGTGCCTTGGCTCTGATGACCTGATGGAAGTGCTGAAACGGCTGTGTTCTGGTCTCTAGCATGGGGAGTCGGTCTCTCTGTTGGTTTTTGTTGGCTGAGCCAGAAGCCACTTGCTGGGGCAGATTGTGTGTTTGTGCCTGGAACTGTCTGTAAAAGACAGGCTGTCCCGAACATGCTGCTTCAGAGTGATTCTGGGTGTGTATGATTGAAGCCCATGGTGTTCCATTTGAGAGGACACAATGTGTGTCTTTCGCTATGAAAAAGAGAGTAAGGACCATTTTGGTAGATGCTGAAGGATTTGCGATGATTTCGGGGCCTGAAATTCTGTCATCATTTACTCACTCTCAAGTTGTTCCAAACCTGTATGGCTTACAGCCACTTGTTTATATAATGAAGAAGAATAAGGTGAATAAGGACCAAAATGACAAAAAAAAACAAACATAAAAGTGCCTTGAAACCAGTTCATGTGACTTGTGTGCTATATATCAAGTACAGTCAGTCAGTTCCAACCGGTTTTATGAACTAGAATTAAAGTATTATTTATATCACAGTGTAGTATTTATTACTAATTTGAATTAGCTTTTATTTCATATATATAGTTTTAATTTTAATGATTAGTAATTTTGTAAACATTATAAACAATTCCATTTAGCTTTAATGTATTTTTATTTTAATAATTGTAGTACTTCAGCTTGAAATTGTTTCAGTTCAGTTAGGCTAGTTGTTATTGAATATTTATATTTAATTTATTTCAGCTTTATTTCAATTAATGAAAACAATTGTTAATAGTTTTAGTTAACTGTAACGCTGTTGTGAAGTGGCTCAATCGATTCATTAACAACAAGCTGACTCAAAATTCATGTGATTCTTTTGTAAATTGCTATTTTCATTCTTCCAAATACTCTTTTTATGCTTTATGGATGAATTAAAGTCATACGGGTTTGGAACAACATGAGGTTGAGTAATTGATGACAGAATCTTAATTTTTGGATGAAGTAACCCTTTAACTTGTTTACACAATGGGCTTTATTTTGGAAAGGACTGCTGGAAAACCCTCTAACTTACTCTTACTGTGTGAGAGAGACTCATGGAGACCACATTTTGTGTGTGTGAATGGCTGGTTTATGCATACGTGTGTTTTGGGCTGACTCAATTCAGTAGGTCAGTTAACATAGCAATGATAAGCATCTTCCTCCCTCTCCCTCTCTCCCTCTCTCCCTCTCTCTCTCTTACACACGCATGTGTGCATGTGGAGTTTGGGCCTGGTTTTGTTTGTCATGCATTTTTTAGATCAGATTTGGTGTCTGTTGGCATGATTTCAAAGATAAAAAGACATTGTGTAAGCGTGATTAAGGGAAAACGAATAACCCTCGTTTGCTTATTCTATCTGTTCTTTGCTGTCTTCTGACTGTGAGAAGCTCATGTGCTGCACTTAGTTTTCTCAGATGTTTTTTTCCCTCCACCATTTAAAACGATGGTTCTTACTGAGAAATGTCCTGGTCATATTCCAAAAGTCTAAAGAATCAATTTAATATATGCATTGCATTGTGACATTATTTTCATGACAAGTAAACAAATAGTCATACATTCTCATTACCATAATGTTAAAAAATATAATTCTCGTTGTAATGACATAATGAAAACCAGCTTTTTCAGGGACAGTTATTTTTACCTTGTTGGTTAAGTTACAACCCAAAATGTCACCAGATTTTAACTGTCCTCTTTCTGGTTACCATTAAAATCTATAAACAGGACTGAGATCATCCCAGCACTTCATGGTGCTTTATTTTTTTTTTTTAATTTTCAATTCATTTCTACATAGATTGTTTATGCTCACTGTGCTCATGTTTAGTCTACTATAGCCATGTTTTGAAGGCTCGTTCATGCTCACAAGTGGCCTCTTGCTGTTTAATTGTATTTTGTGTGTATGTATTTGTGAGGTTGTTGAGATCGTCTCTCTGCTAGGCCCCCTTTGCTGTGCTCTGGACATCCAGTCTTTAGTCTACCTCGTGACTGTCCGCCACGTTCGCTTATGAGTGTTTCTTTCAGGCCTCAGTCCACCCATCCTGTCAGAGCTCCATGTCCTTCTGGTGTGCTTCTGAAGATTAGCTCTCAGAACTCTCTGGTGTGTTGATTTTGAGTGTGTCGGGCAGTTTTGGTCTAGTGCACACAGCAGTTGTCTGGGTCTTTGACCTTTACAGGTATGCTTGAGTGAGAGGTTTTTGTTCCCTTTGTCATTTCTCTCACTCCTTGTTGTTATATGTTCTATTCATTTTTTTCTGCAGTTTCATATTTGACCCCTTAGGAACCCAAATGGGCATTAATAATGGATGATTTGTGATTTGTGTGGGACTATCTTTGAGCAGAAGTAATTTGAGCATATGTGTTTGTAAAGGTTGTATATGATTTGACCATTAAAAAGGGCCTTGTATAGGCTTTCACTGGTTTCTTTCACTAGTTGAATTTTGGGTCTGCATGTGGGTTGAGCATTATCTGAACCACTTTTGCCCAGACATTTCACCTTTAACCCCAAATCCTCTTTGTGTTGGGGAGTAAGTGTGATCGATGAGGCCATTATTAGCGAGCCACCCCCTGGAGGGTGACCTAAAAAGCCGAGGTCTGAACGCAGGGGGCAGTCAGGGGGGTCACCGTTCCATTCCCCTCCGTCTGGAGGACAATCTCACTCCTCATTGGGTTTTTCAGTATTTGAGGGCCACAAAGACCAAGGGAGAGTTTTCTAATATGCCCAAGGAATTTTGTGGAAATGAAATTAGGTGTAGGAAGCTTATTGATGTCATGGCTCAAGAACAGATTATTAGCTTTCGGGAATTGAATCGTTTTTATTGAACTGTTTTTTATTCTGTGTAAGTGATTGTCATGTGCATGTGTTTGGGATTTTGTGTTTACTTTCTGTTTACTTTTGTTTCACGTACAGCGGTCGAGTGTTTACGTTGGACTTCAGTGCCATGCGAGTTTGTGACCTGGAGTTTGACCTCGTCAGGCGTCTGTCCACGCCTTCCAGCTCCACAACCACACCCACAAACACAAGCCCCACCCCTAACTGCCTGACTGTGTGGAAATACTACTGTAGAGATAACTTTGGCTGGAGGGAATATTCAGAGGTGAGAATCACACCAATCTGATCCATTCTTCCCCTTCTTTTATAATTCCTTTTAGACAATTATAATTTTACATTAGATTTCTATTTGAAATAAATGCTGTTATTTTGAACTTTCTATTTGTCAAAGAATCCTGAGCAGCACAACTGTTTTTAACATTGATGATAAGAAGAAATGTTTCTTGAGCACCAAATCAGCCTATTAGAATGATTTCTGACAAATCATGTGACGCTGAAAACTGGAGTAATGGCTGTTGAAGATTCAGCTTTGTTATAACAGGAATAAAATGCATAATAAAACCTATTACAATAGAAAAAAGTTATTTAAAATTGTAATAATATTTTACAATATTACTGTTTTTATTGTATTTTTGCTCAAATAAATGCCAGCTTGTTAAGCATGAGAGACATCTTTTAAAACATTAAAAGATCATGCAGACCTCAAACTTTTTGTGATTTTAGAATGGAAATAAAACCTAAACCAATTCTTGAAAGATTTTGTGAGATTTACCTTTTAAGGTCTTTTTAAATAGTGCTAAGATTGCACACATAAATAGCAGGTTTTCAATTGGCTCAGTAAATGTACAGTACGTGTGATTGCTTTGTGTATTGGGTCTCAAGTCAAACTGGCTCGCACACACCAGAGAAGTTGTCCTGTTCTACTCACAAGCGCCTGAAATCAGAACATTGCATAAGCTTTCCTTTTAAAATAAATCTCCTATGATGGAGTTTGACCTCGTCAGGCGTCTGTCCACGCCTTCCAGCTCCACAACCACACCCACAAACACAAGCCCCACCCCTAACTGCCTGACTGTGTGGAAATACTACTGTAGAGATAACTTTGGCTGGAGGGAATATTCAGAGGTGAGAATCACACCAATCTGATCCATTCTTCCCCTTCTTTTATAATTCCTTTTAGACAATTATAATTTTACATTAGATTTCTATTTGAAATAAATGCTGTTATTTTGAACTTTCTATTTGTCAAAGAATCCTGAGCAGCACAACTGTTTTTAACATTGATGATAAGAAGAAATGTTTCTTGAGCACCAAATCAGCCTATTAGAATGATTTCTGACAAATCATGTGACGCTGAAAACTGGAGTAATGGCTGTTGAAGATTCAGCTTTGTTATAACAGGAATAAAATGCATAATAAAACCTATTACAATAGAAAAAAGTTATTTAAAATTGTAATAATATTTTACAATATTACTGTTTTTATTGTATTTTTGCTCAAATAAATGCCAGCTTGTTAAGCATGAGAGACATCTTTTAAAACATTAAAAGATCATGCAGACCTCAAACTTTTTGTGATTTTAGAATGGAAATAAAACCTAAACCAATTCTTGAAAGATTTTGTGAGATTTACCTTTTAAGGTCTTTTTAAATAGTGCTAAGATTGCACACATAAATAGCAGGTTTTCAATTGGCTCAGTAAATGTACAGTACGTGTGATTGCTTTGTGTATTGGGTCTCAAGTCAAACTGGCTCGCACACACCAGAGAAGTTGTCCTGTTCTACTCACAAGCGCCTGAAATCAGAACATTGCATAAGCTTTTCAAAATGATTGCCCTAGTTTCTTTTCATTTGCTTTTCCTCAGTCGCTTTAAAAATATATATGGTAAGGGAATCGCCGCAGTTCCAGCACTGGTAATCAAGTCGAGAGAGGAAAGTAGCACAAGATAAAAGTTAAAAGAGGACTCATAAGGTAGTCACACTGACTTGAGGGATAACCTTTACCTGCTAGAAATCAAGTGGGATGTTTATTCACAGGACTGAACCCTGACCTCCATTTAACCACAACCTCAAGACTCTCATAAACACACGTGCCAAAACTGCAGAAGAAATGAGTGAAATGTCATGATTCTCAATACCAATTTCAGTACCACAGCAAAAAAATGACCATTAATGTTTTTAAAATAATTTTTTTATTAATGAATTTCTACATATTTCTTCATTTAATCTCATGTTTCCTCTCTTCTTTAGGACTCTCGGTGGCCTTTCCTCAGCATTTCTCTCCTCCCTGGAAAGTTCTGGAAACCAGCCTCTCTCTCCTACGTCAAGCGGCCCCTCTAAAGTGTACCCTGAGACTTGGTTACCCATGAATACCAGTCAGGACTTCCTGCAGGTGCCCGTCTCCCGGGACGACCGCAGCTACCGGACTGTCTACAGCCTCTTCCACAAGACCGTATCTGAGACCAAGTTCCGCATCCTGAAGATCCTCCGTGTCCAAAACCCCTTCCTCTGGGAGAAGTACAAAAGGTGTGGTAGGAGATTCTCAAACAATGTCTAGATCCTTTGTGCTATTCAGAGTTGTTTAGACCAGCGGTTCTCAATTCCAGTCCTCGCGTACCCCCGCTCTGCACATTTTGTATGTTTCTCTTATTGCTTCAGACGTTTGTTATATTTGACTGTAAGTGCCCTGCGAAGTGGACATTACCGGATATTCCTCCATGATTCCAGTTTGAAGGGAACGTATATGTTCCATACAAAGGGCATTTAAGTGTGCGAGACGTGAATTTAAATTGTATTTATTTACAGAGGTATATTATGTCCCACTTCACGCTTCTCTAGTAAGTTTCGTATGTGTGTGAAGACGCAGCGCAAATCTGTAAATGAATATTCCGAAGTGAAGTAAACTTCAACGGATTTCCCCTGCTCAGGGAGTAGGGAGCAATGGAAACTGTGTAGGGTCCATGTCAATCGGCACACAGTTCATGCACGGAGCTCACTTCTAACGAGATGATGATCTGAATCAGGCGCGTTAACAAAGCGACATACGAAACATGCAGAGCGGGGGTACGTGAGGACTGGAATTGAGAACCGCTGCCTTGGGATATAGTTTTAAACACGGGATGGCTTTACAAAATAGAGGAATAATATTTGGAATATAATACGCTCTGTAGGTACAACTTGTTCATGCTTTGTGTGTTTTTGTGCTGTATATTGGAGTGGCATACTGTCTATATGCACAAACTAAAGCTGACTATCTGTGTCCATGCAGTGAAGCCGGGTCAATGTCCCAAACCAAAGAACATTCCACTGTGTGCTGAAAGGTGTTTCCATGATGGCCAGTGTCCTGCCACACAGAAATGTTGCCCAACCACCAGTGGCCGAGCATGCAGTGAACCCCGTTGTAACGGAAGCGGCCAGGGAAGCGGCCAGGGAAGCGGCCAGGGAAGCGGCCAGGGAAGCGGCCAGGGAAGCGGCCAGGGAAGCGGCCAGGGAAGCGGCCAGGGAAGCGGCCAGGGAAGCGGCCAGGGAAGCGGCCAGGGAAGCGGCCAGGGAAGCGGCCAGGGAAGCGGCCAGGGAAGCGGCCAGGGAAGCGGCCAGGGCAGCGGTCAAGGGAGCGGCCAGGGAAGCGGAGCGGGGGTACGCGAGGACTGGAATTGAGAACCGCTGGTTTAGACTATTTATCAGGGGCCAAAGCAGTGTTTAGTAAACACTGACATTACGAAAATGGTTGTTGGTTACTGGTTGAAGGTTATCAGGACAGATCTGTGTTTCATAAACGTCTGTAAAGTGAGTATTTAGCCGCACCCCTGAACAAGACTCTGAGGCTTTGATGTTTGCTTTCATGCTGCTAGGTGTCAACCGCGTAAATGGTTCTTACTAAGTTTTGTTGGTCGGAAACAGATGTGTTTTTGTGGTAGGTCCGTGAGGTGAACTTCTTAGCGTGTGAAATGTGGAACATGATAGAGGAAGTGAGTGAGAGAGGAAAGGGTGCTAGTGGTGGGGCCTTGGTGTAATTTAATAAGACTTTTCGTGCCCCTCAGGACAATAGGTTCCAGAAAAGGGATGAGTCAGGAAGAAAAATGTATTGCTGTTGACTCATGAGGTGTGTTTGTGCGTGCGTGTTTGTTCACTGCTATCTTAAGCAGGCGACCAATTAACTAATCCTTGCATATTTCCATGTGTCTAATAATGCCATAGCTGGAGTGATTGCTGTTTCCGAACGCACAGTAGACAGTATGTTTGTAAATAATATAATAATGTGGTGACAGTTTAGGTATATTACATTTTGGTAGTCTAGTATAGGCATTTTCAAACTTCTTTTATGCCAAGGACCCTTAAAGGCACAATATGTAATTTTTTGCCACTAGAGGGCGCGTATTCAAAACAAACAAAGAATTTATTTATTTACGAGAATTTATTTACGATGTTAGATGACGCTGTGACTGAGTGTGGAATCATGGGAGTTGTCGTCTTCATCCCCACAGCCGAAGCAATCAGATGGGACTCGACCAGAAATCAGGTTCATGGATGAGCTAATGTATTAAAGATTTATTAACATCGTAGTATGAAGCAGAGAGAGGTGGAAAGCCGTCAAAGCGAAACGAGGCCGCTGAAGCAATTGCTAATGAGAGATGAGAGTGACACATGGCTCGAAAGCAGCAGAGCTTTTATTATGCCTGAAGCAGAGTGAGGCGGAAAGCCGTCGAAGCAAAACGAGGCAGCTGAACAAGCGCGACACACGGCTCGAGAGCAGCGGAGCTTTTATTATACCACATTCGACCGCTTCCGCTCCTCCCGGAAAGCAGCGGAAGTAAGCAGCGCTGTTTTATCATACTAGATACATTTGAACGTTCTGTTATAATGCTACTCTGTGCGGTCGTCACCTGTCTAATAAAATGCATAGCATATTAAAGCGTCTTTGGTGTTTCCATGTTTTCTACAAAAAAAAACCAGAAATCGAGGGGTTATGACGTCATTAGCAGGCGACACAATGACACTATGGACACGGTCCGTGTCACTAGTTAAAATTGCTTATTTCTCTGGATTTAAACATTCTTCGAAACATTTGGGATAATGTAAGTACACAAGTCAACAAAATATATAACACTGTTCTAGTGGTTTTTGGATATTTTAATAAAAAAATCTTACATATTGTGCCTTTAAATACAATGAACCCCCTTTCTTAAAATATGAAGGCAGCTAAATATTTTAATGTGTAAAGACCGACCCATTTATACTCTGCGAGAAAATATTAAGCGTGATACTATTGACAACATGTTGTTTCTAAAAACTAAGTAATAGCTTTTGTATAGTCATTGTACTGAAGCCAAATCAAATTACTAATCATTTCTGTAATGTATGTACTGTGTATTAAGTTCATAACATATTTTTGTTCTACCGACTATTAGAGTGATGAACAATTTTTCACAAAATTATGTGTAGAATTGGTTCTTTCTGTCAAAAAAAAAAAGGTGAGAATAGAATAGTGTTGTCAAAAGCACTGGTACTTTGGTACCAAGTCATTATTATTAAAAAAATATAAAAAAAACTACACCAGCCTTTCAGTTTTTATATTTTCAACCAGTTAAATTAAATAGTTAAATAGTTTTAATAGTTTTTGCTTTTGTACTGAAACTGGTACAGAGAACCGTGACATTTTACTGGTATTGGTGGCAATAAATACAATAGAATAAAATTACATATTTGCATGATTTAAGACTTTTGACAGGTTTTAGAAATTATAATAAAACAGTAATATTATCAAATTAAAAATTGTTCAACTTTAAAAAAGAAAAAAACTTCTAGCCAAGAACCATCCACTTAGACAAGAATAGACTGATCAATATGTAAAACATTCATGTATAGTTTGCTTGTTTTGCTTGGCTTATTGAGGTGAATTGAAATCTGAAATCCTATATATTTCTGAGAGGCCAACTGAATATAGAGGTGTGGATATCTTATTTACATGCTACTACGTGTCTCAAACAAAACTCTTGAATATCATTCAAAGATTCAGTGCAGTGAACCTCACAACGTTTGGCAAATCCAGTGATTAGTTCATCCTTGCAAGCACTTATTGTAGTAGCCTGGGAAAGAGAGCTGAAGGAATAAAGGTTGGTGTGTTCATATGCTTGTGCAGGTGAAGATCTTTTGTACAGTAGTTGTGAGTGTTTCCAGGGTGTTGGCCAACGAGCGAGAGAGAGAGAGAATGTCACTGGGTAAGCATGAAAGAGGATTTGTTTGCATCAGTAAAAGAAAGAACAAAAGAGACTGATGGCAGAGTAGCTTGGTGTAAAAGAGTTTAAAGGAGATGAAAGGAGAAGCTGAAACAACACGAGTGATGACTTTACTGACGCATATGGAGTCACTGCTCCCCGGCAATGTGCGCGTAAGCGTGTCAGTCGATGATTGTGACAACTGGGCCTTGTCAATGGCCGTAGGGTCACTTGAGGTCAGCAGGGGCCAGGCAGTGTCACACTGAGTACTCTACTGATCAGAGAGTTTCTTTCAGCCAGGCTGACCTTGCGGGGCCCACAACAATCAAGGCACAGACTCTAGGCTAATCGAGCCCTGTTGCTGACTGGGTTCACTCAGGTCCCTGGCGCTCATCTGTTTACTCACCCTTTCTGTACCCTCTCACTTCTCTGTTTCCATTTGACAAGATGACAGGCTGAGTGCTCCAGAGTTTGGCTTGTTGTCTTGTTTTTGTGCAAGGGCAGCTGGCATGCTCTGACACAACAAAGTTGTGTTTTATTTTAGTCCTAGAAGTTTGCATAAGGTAATTGTTGGCATCAGGGTTCAAAATTCACTTTTTTGCACACCTGTCACAGTGGTGGCTGAATTGAGAAGATTTACCAGATGTGAGGTTGTAAAGGCAAAGAATTAACAGTACAATGTGGTGTGGTCCCACATGTGGGATTTTTATTTCTGTGCCCATGGGAGTACGGTCCCACATATGGGTTGTAGAATGTTCGGTGACGTCACATAACTGCCAAATTCAAACCAAATTCAGAGAAGGATGCGCTCAGCACTTGTCATATAATCACAACTATGCAATGTTTTCAACCACATGATGTTTATTTTAAGTTTCGGACATTTAAATGAACATAAATACTAATAAAACCATACATTTAGAGTTTGTAAAATACACACTGATGTCTATGGATGCAGCAATAAGAATCCATTCTAATATAATTTGCCGACGTGTTTTATTCATATCAGATACACATAGTGTAAGTAACTAAAATTCACTCTATTCTTCTCTCAGTTCACCGGCCACTTACTTGCATGTATTTCGGGAGAAACTGATGAATTTACGTGCTGTAAATCCTACTGACAGGACTCTCTGAACTGCAGCGCGCACAAACATGACGGCACCCATCTCACGTTATAGATTAAGATCATTTATAAAGGTTTTTAAATGACAAAACAGACTCACTTACACGTATTTGAAAATCAGAATAGCAGACAGTTGATGACATGGTAAGCAAGTTTTGATTAAAAAAGGAAAAACAAATTAAAAGTGATCCATCTGTCATACAGTGTTATTGTGGCTGCGGTGTCACATGACAAGCATGATGCGTGACCATGGAAACAATAAGGGGAAATGTTCTAAAATAGAGGTCACCTTAAAAAAACTCGCTCTGGGGGACAGCTAGAATATTCTAAACTTACTTGTGAAAGGGTTATGAGTTTTTAATTTCACAGGCCTATTTTGTGGCATGATTTAATACACTGTTAAATTTAATCTTTAGCATATCTCAAAATATTCATGTAGCATGTAAAACTATTCATTTGAATTTTTAGTATATCTTTAATTTCTTTATACAAGATATCTAATTTTAATATCTGCAATTTATCAATTATTGTCCAGAACATAAATAACTATCAGCTTATCGGTATCAAGTATCAACTAGGATTGTAATGTGCATCCCTAGCCTCTGTAAATCACATTAAGATATACTAGATAAACATATGATGCTACATTTTATTCTTTGGAAATATTATTCCTTTATTCCTTGCATAAAATTATTGTTCTTACAATACGATGAAAGCCATGCATTGTGTTACTGGCCAACTGGTTTGAATCGTGGTTGCCTTACACAGTCTTAGTCTGTTCTGTCTTTACTTTTGTCTAATGCTAACTCCCGTTTTCTGGTTTTGGCTTTTAACAATGTTAACTGAAATGTCTGTTTCTCCTTCTCTTTACAGGAAGAAGGAGTACATGTCACGGCACATGTCAGAGATGGACTGCATGCTGAACGAACGCCACCTGTTCCACGGCACGTCCCAGGATGTGGTGGAGGGCATCTGTAAGCACAACTTCGACCCACGTGTGTGTGGCAAGCACGCCACCATGTTCGGCCAAGGCAGCTACTTTGCACGCAAGGCTGTCTATTCTCACAACTTCTCCAAGCGCTCGCCTCGTGGTGTGCACTACATGTTTCTGGGCAAAGTCTTGACGGGCAAGTTCACAGTGGGCAACCCTTCCATGCGCCGCCCACCCCCACTGAATCCAAGAGACACCTCCAGCGACTTATTTGACTCCTGTGTGGACAACTGGATGGACCCGCAGATCTTTGTCATCTTCAGCGATGATCAGAGTTATCCTTACTTCATCATTCAGTATGAAGAGGTGGGCAATACGGTGGATATTTGAAGATCACTGCACATCTAGATTCCTGCACAAGAGACCCGTGTGCACATTCGGCCAGTTTGAAAAGAGACAGGAGTAGTTGTGCACCAGCAATCCGAATAGAACTCATGAACCATATGGGATACGTTCGGATATTGTTCCCAGCCTCAATCATGTGTGAGGGTTTCTGTGTGACCTTTCAGTGCGCGTCTTCTCATGCCTCTGTGAATACAAATGGGGATTGTGTTTATGGCATCCCTCCTCTGTGCTGGACAGTTTAGTGTGCGAATCATGTGTGTGGATGAGTGTCTCTGCTGTGGCTTCCATGGATGACCATGGATTGGAACCCACATTAGTAAGAGGCACGTCAATGACTCGAGGCTGTTGTTGCAGCTTCACATTCTTATTCTTTTTTTTTTTCCCCAAAAACTCACCGTTCCCATTGCTGCCATTTGCGTTCCATACTTGCTATTTGTTCGAAGTTGTAAATATGATCTCCTTGTTTATATTTGAACTGTGTGCCTTTTGTCCATAAATAAATTGTTTATTTATGTTAGTCAATGTAACAAGTAAATAAAAACAATTTAAAGAAAATGTGACTGATGTTAAGTTGGTGTTTGTTATATAGCCTGATTTGCATTGTGTTCAGGTAAAGCATTGTAATGCAACGTTCAATTTTTACAGTTCATACAGTTTCATCTTTGACCCCATTTGCCGCTGACCTTTTTAATCATACCCTGTGGTTTTCTAACAATTCACACAACATTGTTACATGGGTGGTGCCAACATGAAAATGAAAACATGATGACAGGAACAGAGGATGATCCTTTGAGTATCTAGATACATTGAGTTGACGATACAACATTGAAGGCATCTCATGACATTCAGAAAGTGAAAGGGATTTAAGTCAGACACTGCTAAAATGCTAACATTTCATGGCAGGGATTTGCTTGTTACAGAGTTAAATGTGATTAATCTTTAAGCATGTTCTCCAAATGAAAAATCTCTCTTGCTCTCTTAACCCACACCATTCTCTCTCTTGCCCTTCCTCTCCAGAGGACTCTGGGTTCCTAAGCTCCATGCTTAATGAATCCCAGAGTACCAGAAAGAGAAAGGAGGCTGCAAGGGAACACCCTTCCCACTCTGGAGCTGGCCAGTTTAGGAAACAACAGGTCCCTCAAAGTCTCAATATGCCTGATAACATGCTACCCAACCCCTTTTCCAATCCTTAATCTTTCCTTTCGTTTCTCAGTCTGAACTAAACACATCCTTGACCTTGTGTCTGATGAGTAATTTTCAGTATCAAAGAATGATCTGAGTCACAGTGTGGGATAGGCCCTGACAGATGTCCAGAACTTTAACCAGATATAAAGTGTTGTTAGATGGCTTAACAAACAACTCTGGAACCCATAGAAAAGCCAGATGCTGTTTGTCTGCCAGACTGCTTTTGTGGAATTATTACTGGCATACAGCCGCTATTGCCAAGGAGGCAGGGAAAGGCAAAGGACAGTCAGCAGGCAGAAGACAAGAAGGGTCTTCCCTTGAGGGAAGTCACTGATTACAACGTGCTGGGATGTGACCCTGAAAGAAGAAACTTAAGAAATTGGAAATCAGGTCTCTTACCCTTCCTTTCTACCCACTACCAGTTCTCTTTCTGCATACTTCCCCCTGACCTTTCTCCCCCAATGCCTGTGCCATCTTGTGTTTCTAAAGGCCACGGAGAGCCGCAATCAAAGACGTGAGCCCATGGCCACAACTTTGATTTACTTTCCAGACATCCACTGGATGATATGAAGCAGACACAATCCCTGCAATAATTCCTAGTCACCAGATTGATAAATGATTGATAAATCTCACACTGGAGAAAGACATATTTGTTCAAGGTGTGTCTGGCAGAGACAGGCAAAGAATGTGCATGATTGCAGATATTTGACTCATGTTGATTTCAAATATTTGATTTCTTGTTTTCTTCTTAGAGGAGGGTTAGGCTTGGGGAGAGCCAAAAAGAGCTCATAGAGAGCTCCATGATGCTTGAATCCCCATACTTCCTGCTCAACCCAGTTCCATATTGCTCCAATGACGCCCAGCTGCAACCAATGAACATTCCAGCTCAGTTTTTTCATCATTTCAAATTTCTGCCATAAGCCCTTAAGAGCAACAGGGGCTGACTAAATATTGGAAGGAGATTGTGCCCTGAACTTAATGTGACCTTAAAAGCAGCCCTGCTCCACATGACCTCTGCTTTCTGCCCTGAAAAAGAGGGCTTTAACAGAGTTTTCCATGCATGGTCAAGCTCAGGATTTCCATTCTGGATTTTCTTCTTTGCACGCTTCCAATTCATCTTGCCGTGTCATTTTCTTTTATCTAGTGCCCTTTTCCTCTGTTTTATCTCTTTTCTTCTTGTGGGAAAAGAATATTTTGGATTTCTATAAGGGCTTGACAGTTTGACGGAGCAATCAAGCCGTTCTTTCACTTTTCTTTGGGCTGTCTACCTGTCATTGTCTGTTTCTCTAATTAGATTTTAGAGTAGGTCAGGCAGTGGATAGGCAGATCAGGGAGGTTAGGGCCAAGGCTGTCCAGCAATGGACTCATTTGCAGTGCAGAAACTTGATAGGAGGCTGAATTGGACTGAAGAATATATAGCGGCTCTATCTAGAGGCCAACAGGTTATCAAGTTCCTCTAAGTCCAGAGCTCTGCTTCCATTTCCCTGCTTTATGCCGATAGCTGACTCACTCATGCTTCCATCTGAGCAGTAAATCTTGGGTGTTGTGAATGAATGTGAATGAATTTCTTACTCAGTAGGCTAGCTGTCCTAAAACATGATTACCACGCCAATGCATACATGATGATTATTTCATACTGTTTCAACCTCTCTTGACAGACTGCGTAGTTCTGTTTTCTCAGAAAAACTCCATCTGGAGGATTAGGGTGGGAGGAAAGGCGGAGAATGGAGAACAGGAAGGAGGCTCATTGCTAGTGTATACAGGTGGAGCAAATGGGGCAGGACAGATCTCATTCTGTGCTTAATGTCTGATGGATTTGAACATATACATACATTTGAAATCTTACATGCATGCATCTAGAGACTGAAAATGCTAAATGCTTTTATGATCATGCAAGCAATTATAGTTTCATTCTGAGGGTCTTTTACTGTGCCTCTACTGTCTTTTCATGTTATTTGCTCCCTTTCATGTGAAGCACTAAGCAGGTGAAATGAAAACAAGGACAAGGAAACAAATAGTAAAACCTCTACCATCAAGGCAGGTAGTGCTGCTTGTACATCGTCATGAACACTTTGTTCACTGGGCAGGGTTGTTGGTTGTGACAAGCCCCCTGGTACCATTTCCTGACTGGAGCAATGGGAGGTTCTGGAATATGCTGGATGCCCAGAGGAAAGGTAAAAAAGAAGAGGGAGGTGTGAAGCTAGGGGCAGCGTACGTGGCGCACAGCTTGAGACTGGTGCTGGAGGTGGAGACAAAAGGAACAGGATGCTGAGCCCTGCAGGAATGCATACGCCCTGGCAGTATGTGCATAACACTCATCCCTCCCACCCACAACCACACTGGAAAAAGAGAGCGACATACTGAGAGAAAGAAAAAGATGGACACAGAGAGGGCAGGGTCAGTGAGGAACTGCATTAGGGTGAAAGAACCTGGTGCATCTATCGTAAAGGAAATGATCTCTGAAGATAAAATTGCAGGGTAGATTTGACTGTTGCATCACAGTTTCTGGTTATCACAAGAATCAGGACTGATAAACATGCCACCAATGTGATTCACAGGACTCTAATGTGTACACTTGAAAATAAATTGTTTACGCTGTGCAGGATGTTCCTGATTAACATAAAGTGTGAAGTAAAAGGACACATGCAAAGACATGTTTACTGACACTAAATACACACAAAATAAACAGTTTGGGCATGCACATCTGGGTTAATACAAACTCTTTAGAGCCATTGCAGACTTTTTTCCCTCACACATACACATACATACAATCATATCTATGGACACAGGGTCTCATTCTTTATTTATTGCTCTTGCACACATTTTAAAGTAATAGTAAACTCATCAAAACTATGCAGCAACATAGAAGGAAGTATGGATATTGCAACAAAACTATTTTCTTAATTTATTATATTTATATAAAATGTATATTGTAAGAAAATGTCTAAGTAACATGGAAACTTCATAAGATGGCAACTTTAAGCAATACATTTGAATTCACCAAAAAATAATATGATTATATATACATATATAGCCACCTTTTGCCTTGATAACATCTTTGCAGACGTAGGCAACTATACAGTATGAGGAAGCCACCTGCGATGCTTTTTGAATCATCTTGAAGAAGTTCCCATGTATGCTGGACACATGTTGGCAACATTTCCTTCGCTATTTGTTCCAATTCATCCATTTTTAAAGAATTTGCAAAACTTATATTTGATTACAGAACTAATTTGAATCATGTAAACAAAATCCTTCAGAGCAAATAATCATAAGACATTTAAATTCTGTCAACTGTATTCAAACTTTTGACTGTATGTCCACTTTGAACCAGATGTTCCACATTGTTGTCTCTTAACAACACATTCTCACTCCCAACTCGTCACATATTGACACTTGGTCATGACCCCTTGGCGTCGCTTTTTGACGCTCGGGGTACCCCTTTAGTGTCACTTTTCGACGTGCAGGGTACTCCATTGCTTTAAGTTGTTTGCCTTATGCGTCAGATCAAGACGCATTTAATGATTTGCATGCATTTTCAAAAATGGAAATCATTTTATATAAATTTATACTTTCATAGATATTTTGGAGCACCTAACCCCACCCTTACCCTAAACCTACCTACCCACTTCTGAACAATATAAAAGACGTAACAGGCAAATACAAGTAAGTCACAGGTATTTATTTCAAAACTGACCATAAAAAAGTAGTATAAAAGTATTACAAACAAGTCGTGTTGCATTCCATGTCTTCTGAAGCCATACAATATCTTTATGCGAAGAACAGAGTAAATCATAAGGTTTTAATAGCTGAAAATGATTCCGCTCCCTTAAAGCGCGACGCTCACATCACATTCAAAAAGATACTCTCGAACATTAGCATGACGCAATCGGTCACGAGACACACAAGAGCCAATGGCATTTCACAACATATTGACATATATCTGCATATTGCATATGCGTCTGCATATTGACGCCAAATGGGTTCTTATTTAAAGCAATGGAGGACCCTGCACATCGAAAAATGACGCTAAAGGGGTACCCTGTGCGTTAAACTGTGACGCCAAAGGGTCCTGACCAAGCGTCAATATGTGACGAGTTGGGAGTGAGAACGTGTTGCTCTTAAATGTATGTTCCTATGAAAGCCTTCAAGCTAAGCTAACATTCAATAGCCCAGCTAGATTCCAGGCCTGTGTTGTACAGAATGCATGCCGTCGTGTCAAGTGTCAGCCTGCCTGGGTGTTGCTAACAACTGTAACTTCCCCTAACCTGAGGGATCTCAATCTAGCCTCTAACATCTTCAAACATTCCTGAGTCTTAAGTCACTGGTAACAGTTTTCATTGAAGGTACACAATACCTTATATAAATCCATACGCAAGAGGGAAATGCATGGTTTGGACCATAGCAGATAGAGGCCCCTTGTTGCTTTTGAGTCTGTTCAGTAACTTTATAAAAAGAAGCATATTGCTAATCCAATCAAGCTTTGAATATGGAGGCCAAACCAGGCCCGGACACCCAAGGATAGTCTCCAAGTTACAACCTCAAATCCTATAATCATATTTCCAAAATATTGGTGAGGTTTTCCTCTCAGAGATGTTAACTGAGAGATGTGGTTGATATAGAGAATTAAAAGAGAAAGAAAACATGCATTTGTGTCATTCATCTGTGTAAAGCACCACACGTCACCTGCTCGGCACGTGCGAGACGGCACACTGACTTATCCGAGTGTGGGGGCACAACAGTGGGATCAGCGAGGAGGTAACAGGTGACAAAGAACAAACACTGACTCCCTTTACTCAACTGATCCGACATCAGAGTACTGCTCATTCCACAAACACAGAACAAGTCCAGGCAGGTTGTCAAGGCAACAGTGAGGGCACATAGTCTCACACTACCTGCGTCACCGGAATTCCATGTATGTGTGTGCGTGTGTATACGCAAGTACGCATTTATGTGAGAGGACTGAACAGTTCTTCATGTTGAATTAAAGCAGAAGAAGCCTCTCATGATCTGCCTTGGAGAAAAAAAGGCTGAGAACTTAAAATTCCCCTCACATTCATGTCCCTCTGCTGAGCTGCCATTTTACTGCTGTTGGCTGGAATCTCAAGCAGTGTTTCCAGCAATGCTTTAATTACGGATACTGGGTTGTGTCTTAAACAATAGGTTTATTTCAGAAATATGTGACACTGCTACTCTTTATGAAGTTCATGAAGTAAAACAAATGTGTTGCATACAAATATAAAAAATTATAAAAGGCAATTTTTTGATGTTCATAGTGTTTAATATTTCCCATTCCCGTTTGGCTGATATAGTTAGATGATGTTGACCAGACATGATTTATTCAGTGTTTTATGTTTGCATGAAATGGAGGCTTTGGGCTCGAAACCAGTTCCTAATTAGAAACTGGAGTTCAAATTCTACCATGCCCAACAATAATCAACAAAAACAACTTAACCACTTCATATGTCACATGCAGTGTCACATGGAAGCTTGTTTTTCCCTCTCAGAGTAAAGAATAAAAAGGTAATGTGAGGAAAAGTTTAAAATAAGAAATGAATTAATATTGTCACAAATCAAGTCAGAATTTTTACTCTAAGGTTTCCATAATGCTGACTTGAACGTATGTGTACTATATATGAGATTATGCATTGTAGTGATGCTGAACCTTGATTAATGTTAAATTACATGCAAAGAACCTTGTGAAATATTAATATATACAAATTATGTGTGACGCCAACCCCTTAACGTTCAAAGATAAACCTGTTCCACAGAAACAGTCATTAAAGGTCACCTGTTAAACATGATGTTCACAAAGCTTCAAATGTCCTGATATGATCAGTCAGTTATGTTTAATATTGAGGGGCAAACTGAAACCTGCCTTATCATTATGCATCACACATTTATGTCACACTTAACTTGGAAGATTCTAATCGAGCAGACACACACTACCACTTCCTTACTGTCAGCTTCAATCAATCCATTTAATCCCCCCCTTTCCCCCATTTAACTGCTTGATTAGATTCTTTCCAGAACAATCTTTCCCTACCGGTCTCTCACAGAGCTTAGTAGTAAACATCCACACAATAGCCATTCCAATGAAGGAGCTATTGTTGTCGAAAGTGTTGCCTTCTCACAGAGGAATCTCTTTCTTTCAGGGCTAAAGACTGTTTTTCCCCTTTCCCGCCTACCTCAGGGGTGGTCTGGTGGAGATAACCCAACTGAGAGGTGCTGATACAGATCAGATTTGGTAGAACTGGCAGGAGAATGGCCCACTAAAACAGTCGCAGTTGAGGGAGAGGAAGATAGTGGCAAACCTGATGAATGCTTATGAATGGGAAAAGAGTGCAGGGTTATCTTGTGGATTGATAATCTTCTGTAGTTGATTATGTAAAGAGATTTCAGGTAATGGAATAATTAGAGAAATGACTGTATAGGGTTAGTTATTGTTGGACAGGTTTTAGCTATAGCTTGACTTATTTTTTAGCAATCGAAAAATTAGCTACGACTACCTTGATTGCTTCAGACATATGAACAAGATATTCCAAGTACTGTCTTTTTAAAACGTGTGCTGTGACTTTAATCCTGGGTAAAGCAATGTTTCACAATTGTAGCTTAAAAATGGGGAAGGACATGTTTCAGCCCTGAAATATAATGAAAATACAGCTCCAGAGCATATGTTAACAGCTATGTTGCTTTTGCTGTGCTAACTCTAAATGTGGTGCCAAAAGTATACAACATGAATAGTAGGCTACTAGAATGTTATAGTCAGTTGTAAAGCAAAAGGCAACCAATCATTAACTAAATAGTGCTTACTTTGGTTATTTAAACATGTTGTGTGCCTGCATTCATTAAATGTTACTGACTTCATTAATATGCAAATAAGAATTTTGACCCAGGGTTTACAAGTGTACAGTGGAATTTTGGTACCTGAACACCCAAAATGTGAACAGTGTGAAACATAATCCCAAGATTTAGAATGGTTCTGGGTTAAGAATTTCAAGTGATGTTACCTGTTACATGTAATTTGAGATTGATGGTTCTCGTGGGGCAGATGCTATGTGGTTAAATATACAGACAAGAAAACCTCATTGCTTAGATCTTTCCATGGCTTATCTACTCCAGGCACACACTGTTGATGACAACAATGAACAATTTCACAATTACATTTTAATCCATTCTTTGACATGATGCATTAAAGTTGATCTAAGATCACCATGTTGAGTCCAAACCTGTTCTTTATTTTTTTTTTAATTATGCAACTCAGCATGAACTACAGCTCTGATGTGTATAATTGTCTCCGGGGTCAGTTATTGGTGTCAGTGACATGCTTTCAATTATTCACTGATTCTTCCTTAATGTGATTTAAAACCAAGAACTTCTGGACTTTATTCAATACATATACATATACGATTATTATTATTATTATTTTTTAATTGTTTTTAAATTACACCTCTTTTTCAGACAATAAATATAGATAGACAGACAGACAGACAGACAGATAGATAGATAGATAGATAGATAGATAGATCTTTTCTTTTTGTGGTGAAAAACAGGCAGGATTTCTGGCAGTTGTGACGCAGTGGTTGATGCCACTCCCCCTGTGCTTGATGCGTGACTGTGCTCAGTAAGTCACAGCGGTTATTTGAACTGATACGGCGGGGGATTGTCAAGACATCCGCCGCTAAATGTGTAACACAACGCGCTGCCGTGAGAGGAGCCGAGTCGCCTCTGCGTTTCTCATGTAAATCGATTCACAGGGGCTCTTTTAAACCGCCCTTCCTCCATCCTTAAATACACAGACACGCATGAGTTCAGCTGTCTGCTGCAAAAATGTACGTAAGCCTAGTGCCTATTCTTAGCCAAAACCGTCTTTTTTATTAAATTAAATGAATGTAAGATAATATTCCTGTACCTTTTAATCTATTACGGGCTACATCACGCTCACCCCACTCATCAATTCCCTTTAAATATGGGTTGACTGCTCGCATGAGGCGGCCCAGCCAACGTTAGGTGCCTAAAACTTTATATAGCACTCTCTCACGGAACTGGGACGATAAGTGAACAGCAGTCACGCCACTGCCGTGCACGGCCTGATATGGAAAGCGACATACTGGCCATCAGCTTTAATTGATTTGCGAGATTGGGTTAACACACGATTGCGTGCAGACAGCACGAAAACACCATTTGGTGTTTAGGTTCCCTGGGAGGCACAAATCCCCCAGGACTGAAAGCAAGGCTGAAAAGTTCTATGTGGAAACAAATAACAAACCTCAGCAAGCCTATTTATTGCTCCAAGGAAAACATGCCCTACTAAATAACAGAATGCGTAAACAACAAAATAAAATGTTATCTGACAAAATAACGCGCACAGATATACAATTTAGACACCTATCGCACACATTTTGACAGTCATAGATTAATTATTTAACCATATGGACAGCTGGCATATACCTGTTTTGTTGATGGATTTGTTTTGGTTATGTGTGTGTGTGTATATATATATTGTGTATACATTACAAATTTGAAAAGAAAAAAAACAACTAAAAATGCATTCACAGTGTAGTAGGCTAACTGTCAAGAGAGGGCATATTCAATATTTCCAGAGAATGGTCAGTAACAGTTAATTTATTTAGTATTATATGTGTATAGGAATATTCCATTAACTGTGAAGCATCTTGAACTCTCTTTCAGAATAAAGTATATGGAATTTAAGCGGAAGTTTGTTACATGTTTTTTTGTTTTTTTTTAACATAGCTCTACAATAGCGTCACTGTTTACAGGAGCTGTGCTGTTAACAAATCACAGTCTGTACAGGTTGAATAATGCATCTATAATTCAGAAATATGTACCATATATGTCTTTTTGTATATCTGTGTGCGTTTCTGTGTTATATTATTTGTCTCACATTTTATTATGTTGTTTACTTGATCTGTTAGGTAGGCTATATATAGCTAGTATGGCATATTTCCCATTGTGCAATAAACAGGCTTGCTGAGGTTTGTTATTTGTTTCCACATACAACTTTTCAGGCTTTACTGAACATTCAAAAACAGCATCCATAATACCATATGCAACCTGTAGTGACAGATTCTGAGAAATACACCAAAAAGTGTAAAACAAAAATAATAATAAGGATATCTTCAATACCTCCACGAAAAGATATGTATTTTACAAATTACTAAAACAATAGAGTACATTTTCATTTATTTATTTAAATGCTAGACACCCATTCCTTCTGTACTCTCACGCAAAGACCAAATTTACGCCAAGGCACGCACAAGGCAAGGGATCGCACGCACACTCTTCAGTCATATCCTAACGCACGCAAACACATTCATTCAGTCACTTGTCCTTTCGGCAAGGTTCTATTTACATTACACACTTCCCCATACACATAGCGTGCCTGGGTGAACTCTATAAACGCAAGCTTCCCATCCCCCCGGGCATACTGCCACACTGGTCGCTCTCTATTGGATTAACACGCCATCCAAACAACCGATTAATAAGCAGTGTTCCTATACTGTTTAATATCCTAAATGTAATATATGATTATTAACGACATTATTTGTAACATTATTATTAAATCTTGAAAGGATAACGATCCAAAGATCCCCATTACGAGCAGAATGAGCTCGAGTAAATCCTGACGTTTGCGTGTCTTCCCGGGTTTAGCGAAGAGAGAGACACATAAGGACGGGGTTTCGAGGATTTTCTCTAAAAAATCCCCTCAAAGCCCACTTGTTTTGTTTATTTTTTTTTATCACACGCATCCTCGCTATTCTGCTGTAAATGCGGATCAGCCAAGACACACTGAGCAGTCGAGCTCATCTGCATTTTTAGACACGATTCACGATCAAGCGCCACGCAACCTAGATTTCATTAACCCATACTGTCAAGGAAGCGAAGCATGGGCACGGCAATATCTTCTTCTTCTAATAACGTTTTATGGCGGATGGCAAACCAACTTCTGGTGCATTTACCGCCACCAACTGGACTGGAGTGTGGAGCACTAATAAATACATATTTATATTTATCTATATTTTATAAAACAAAAAATAAAAAAAAAAAACAAAACACACACATTCCTAAATTCTCCTGATTAATCCTATTCCTTTAATGTATTTAACAATAGCACCATATATTTTACCTTGTTCTGCATGCTCTTTCAAGAGGTTTGACAAATTAAATGATTCAACACCCATGTTTCTTACTTCCTTAATGAGTTTTAACCTTTCTTTTTCATATTTTTTACATTTTATTAAAACGTGCTCTATTGTTTCTGCCTGATTACAAAAAATACATTGACCTGTTTCATGTTTTCCTATATTAAACAGAGAGTAATTTAATCTAGTATGCCCTATTCGGATGCGAGAAATAATTGTATCTTCTTTCCTATTCCTAAAAACACTTCTTCCATTTCCTACTTGCTGCTGAATATTATAAATTTGTCTGCCCTTGCTTTCACAGTTCCATACTTCTTGCCATTTTTTGTTTATGAATTCTTTAATTTTCCCTTTAACCTCATTTTTGCTAAGAGTCACTTGAATATCTATTTCTGAGTGTATAAGAGCTTGCTTAGCAAGCTTATCAACCACTTCATTAGCCTCCACTCCCACATGAGCGGGAACCCACAAAAATGTTATTAAGCTTATATTACTTATTCTTAATAAACTTGCAAGAATCTCATAAATAATGTCTTGCCTTGATGTTTTTACTCCACTTGCAAGGCTCAATATTGCTGCATAAGAGTCAGAACATATTACTACTAACCTTGGTTTTACATCCTCTACCCACTGGAGCGCTACCACCCACGGCAATATCTAAGGAGGATCCTTAAATAAATGCTGTTCTGTCAGTTTGTGGGCTGGGTAAATGAATCACGCTCATGCGCTCTGAGAATACTCAGCCAGTTCAAACAGTTCAAAGAGCACTCTATTCTTTACGCTGTTTGCGTAGAAACTCGCGTTGTCGCCATGGTGACTGCTCAACGCTTAAGTTTCACTCTAAAAGCGTGCTTTTCACGCGCTTTGATTTATACGACTCGAATTTAACCGTTTTTGTAGCAAACGGACAAAATAATTGGTATGTAAATATGTTTACATGTAATTATGCTTTTTAAATTCGAGTCTTTTCACTAAACTGTTGAAAGCTATCAGAAATTCCACCAAATATGTAACGTTATGTTCTTGTGTTCAAGCTAGCATACTTAGTTAGCCTATGCATTTTTGCTATTCTGCTAATAGGGAAATAATTTAAAATGAAACTCAAAATGACGACTGAATCTGTTGTATTAAAAGACAAATGTGTCATGGAATCAGACAACATAATATTCAACTTCTGGTTATGTTATGTGAGACTGTTATTTTAGTATCATTGTCGTACTATTATGCTAAATATTATACTACTATTTATTAAATATTATACTAAATTTTGATAATATTTTGAAATAGTTTTTAGTTTCATAGTTGGTGTTTTAATTTTAATTTGATTTTTAATTACATTTTTATGAATAGTTTTTATTAATTGTTATTTCAGTTATATTTTAGTACATCAAGTTAAGCCAAATGAAAACCAGAAATGGTGCCTTAGCAACTAGATTAAATATTTTTTTTCCTTCTGTCCTATAGAGGAGATCTCTAGGGAGATACACATCCCCTCATACCCCCTACCCCTGAAAATACAGCAGGTAAATAACATTAATTTCACAGATTTTACACCCCTGATGTGCAGATGTAATTGCATAGGTTCTCAGTTTTGCTGCTATTGTACTCCATTATAATTACAGACACTTCACATCTCTGCATGCTAGAGAGGGAAGTTTGATCCTTTGTGATCCGTTATGCTTTGGGGCAGCTGGCAAGAGATATGAGAAGATCAACATTCATTCTGTTTGATTTATCAGGTGCCTTTGTATCCTAAAGAGGGCATGTTGCACTGGGTCATTCAGAGGAGGTATATTATCAAAACCTACTTTGTGTAGTAAAAACATTCAGACTTTCTACATTTGCCTTTTTTCCGTCTGTATTTTTCTCTCACAACTCCAAAACAGTAGGTAAGGTTAAAGGTAAAAGTTTACCTTTTGTTTACCGTTTACCTTTTGTATTTCACTATTTGACATATAAAAGTTTGCCAGGGTGACAATATCGAAAAGCATTGAAATGCACCAGATCAGTGTTTTTGAAATGACAATGCAGAGAATGCCCCTTTTATTTAAAACATTATACCACATTTAAGACTGTCTACCAGGAACATCAGCTATTTATATGCATAAGAATATTTTTACTCTCTGATTCAACAAAGGAACTGAAACTCAAATCAGTGAGATACCAAACTACGCTCACCAACCTTATATTTTGTTTGGATTAAGTCACATGTGCACATTTTGCCCCAAGATGCCCTTACTTTATGAAATGTCTTTACATAGGGAGGATTCCATTTAAATGAACTACTTTTAGTATTGTGTTCCATGTCAGATTCATGGCGTGCCACTCACAGGGTAAAAACAAGGTCAAGAATGCCTATTATTATCCTTGGGCTATGAACTCATTTAGCTATTTTTATATGCCTCGTAAAAAGTGTTTTTCACACAAAGCATTTTTGTCTCATGTCTTTAAAAATAATAAAGTGCGTTTGCCATTTAAATAAACACATATGCACTTACTCTAGCTTCTCTTTCTTGGTAAATTCTGATTGACTTCCTTTTCTGTTTTTTCCTCCCCGGTTTTAACCCACATCCTCCTGTTTTTTGGGATTTTCAGCCTTTCCTCTATTTATTTTTGATGTTAGCGTGGCAAGTGGCTTCAGTGTGACAAGAGAAATGATGGAGGACCTACTGGGTCTCACTACGATGCCTCTCTCTAGCTCTGCTGCTCTATAAATAACGAATGGGACAAAAAACAGCCACATTTTTCTACCTTGATAGACATGGGGGATAATGGCGGCATGTGTTGCGTGTTTAATGGCAAGATAGTATTCTCAGCTCCTCCCGCTGCTCCATGCACAAACAACACCTTCTCTTATCTCTCACCTGTGCATCTTAACCTGGGTTAAAAACAAACACTTGTCGAGTGCAAAATGAAAGTATAATTTGGCTTTGGCGTGAAAATAACATGTGAATAGCTGGTAACTGGTGAATAGCATGTGGTTTAAATGGCAAGAATGATCTTCCACTTTTACCTTAGTGGAAAATTTGCCATCAGAGGTTTGAGAATGTCTAAAGATTTTTGTTTTCCATCCAGAGCTCCATATGGTGACACATACGTGAACTATTACTCATGTTAAGCCACCAAAACGCAAGTATAAATGTTTTTATTAGAGGAAACATTTCTCATAGAGACTGGCTCAGACTTTTCACAAGTCTCTGATTAAAGTCAAGTCTCAAACCCTTTATGGCAATTGTCTTCCCAGTTTCAGGAGGAAATTCATTTGATGTATTTCTGAATTATATTCCTAGAGATGTGCTTGTTCATGAAGTCATAATTAGTACAAACTACCATTCAAAAGTTTGGAGTCAGACAAGAAATTAGTACTTTTATTCAACAAAGACACATTCAATTTCATTTACCAAAAGTGACAGTAAACTGTCACAGATCAAGCCAGAGACAACAGGTTAGTGAATGGCAGGTTTATTGACAGGTATGATAATGGCAAAATGACTGGAGCAAGGACTGGTGAATAGCGATCCAATACGAATGACTGTTCAATGAGTCTTAGCTGTGTCCTGATGATTGGTTCCTTTGTAGGGGCACGGAGGGTTTGGGATCCAGGAGCAGAGGAGAACAACAGATGGAGATCTTCGGGGAACTAGAGATAAGGCTAAATTGGTAAATAGCATATTGAGAGTCTAGTAAGGTTCAGAGTACTGAACAGCTGACCAGACGAAGAGTGACTGGAAGGAGCGTGCTTTTGAATGCTGACTTGATTGGAGACGGCAGGTGCAGGTGATCAGAATACAGGTGAGTGGGATCTGGTGTGAGTGGTGATCGTGACTGAAAACAGGTGTAAGCCGGAGAGGATTCTGGGACATGGAGTCCAGAGCTGGTGACTGGTGACAGACTCCCTGACATAAAGACATTTGTTAGAATGAACAGTTGCGGTACACTCATTATTATTATTTATTTGCTGGTTTATATATATAACAGGTATTTTATCTGTATTTTGAATTTTGCACTGCATTGAATGGAAGTGTCCATAAAATTAATAGATAATATCCTGCCAGAAAATAGTGTAAAGTAGTGTATCTACAAGAAAGTGTGAAATGTTTTTTTTTACCTAAGCAAGAGATAATTTCATCTTTAAAATTAATGCACTTTTAAAAATTAGGCTATTCATTTTTATACATTTACCTAAGTGATACAATGACCTCTGCTTTGTCACATAAAGGAAACTATATTATAACATAATAATATATAATATATTATTATATTTAATTGAAAATATAGTTTCATGGTTAAAACTCAAAGCTTGAATGAAAAAAAAAACAATAGCAAAAATAAGTT
Source organism: Sinocyclocheilus anshuiensis (assembly GCF_001515605.1). Taxonomy (NCBI): domain Eukaryota; kingdom Metazoa; phylum Chordata; class Actinopteri; order Cypriniformes; family Cyprinidae; genus Sinocyclocheilus; species Sinocyclocheilus anshuiensis. The sequence continues at coordinate 668,225 of NW_015554207.1, forward strand.
TTCTTATTATTTTTCTTCCAGAATAACAATGGAAAACAACGCTCCACCCCATCACTTCCAGCTTGTTTGTCTCTGTGTGCGTTGGGCTGTAGATCAACATGCAGTCAAAGGTGAGCTGTCATGTAATCTGTGGGTCCAGATGAGAATCTCAGCATTAGCTCATGGTAAAGTGAGCACCACGGGGGGTCTTTATCTCCTTGAAAATCCACAAAGCTGCAGTCATGAACCGTCCTCTCATGCTGTAATCGCACACTTGCTCGGAAACATAATTTAGAGAAATTAAGGAAAAATCAAGAAGAAATTCCTTAGCCGCTTACTCTTTTACGTGATAAACAGTGTCTGTGACTATTTCATGGCTAATAGGAGATGAGGGAAGATCAAAAACAAAGAAAATGACTCTGGAGCCAATTGTTCTGGGTTCTGGAGTCTTAAAGGGATTGTTCTTTTGTCTTTTGAATTCAGTGGAAAAAAATACAACATAGAGGTTTGGAACGATTTGAAGGCCAAACAGAATTTTTATTTTTGGATGCAATTTCCCTTAAATACTGCATACCATACTGCTATGTTGTTGCTTAAAGTACACAGGAGTTCAGGTGTAGTTCTGTAATTTGTCAAGCAAGCATCTTTGTGTCCCAAATGATTTAAATGCATAATTATCAGAGAAATTCATAACAAGTTGTTTTGTGTAACAGTCAGAGGGGGTGTGGTAATTTGTGGAGGTATTGGGGGCGTGTTGCGTGCCTGTAACACTGACACATTTCTGACACAGGATTTGATGGAGGCAGATGAGAAGAGGGGAGGGGTGAGTTGAAAAAAAGATTTGGGGTCTTGAAGACCATGGCATGTAAACTGATATTTCTTACCCGGTGTGCATGAGACGATAACCACTGATGCTTGATGAAGGCAGAAAGGTTCCATTTAAATTAATTATGCCTCTTTCCTTGATAAGACCTCTGCTGTTATTTTCAGCCCCCTGCTATGAGTCATATGCTTAATTCATTTTGTCCTAGGGAATTGTGGCAAGCATCATATCAGTTAAAAAGACATAAAATAGGCTTATTTTGGCTTCGAAATTACCTTAAATGAAAAGTGTGTTATTTCTGCACAACTAGCAGCAATAAAAGGAACTGCTGTCTATTTGTTTTCGCAATTACAGCAACAGTGGCATGATTTGGGACTACCTGTCTGTCAAGACAGTGGAAAATGAGGACTTGTCTAAAGTCATTATTTTTTGCAATTTTGCTAATAGCACAGAAATTTGACACCTTTCATTTGACTGACCGGCATAACCTGTCAGTCAAACACTTTTACTGAATCTGAAAGTGAGATCTTTCGAAGGTTATACAAAGTGAAATTTTATATTTTTCCTCTGAGAAGGGATGTAGAAACAGAGCCTTTCCTGTCTTGAAGTATCCATCCAGTGCAGTACAAGGTATGTGTGTAAGCATGTGTGTGAGGAGGGCAGTGTGTATGCATAAGTGTGTTTGAGCGTTAAGTGAATGTGTCAGTGCCCAGGGCAAAGGCCTCCCCGAGGGCCATCACTGTCACAAGAACATGTTCCTACTGGTGGCAGACATCCTCCCCTATAAGGCCAGCATGTGCATGTGTGTTTAAGCCTATACCTGCGTGCCTGTCTCTGAATGTGAATGAATGCGTGAGAGAGAGAAAGCGGGAGGATCAGGGATTTCAGATTTCGTGCAAATGTCCGCATTTCTCCGGGAGGCAGAGGATTGTGTGTGTGTGTGTGTGTGTGTGTTTAGACAGTTAGGTAAGCAGGATCACTGACAGGCTTTAACTGAGACAGGGTCAAACTCATATAGCCCAGTGTTGTATTTGCGTGTATGGGAAAAATCCAGCCATGATCCAAGACACTGTATGATTGATTAAAAAAAGTAAGAGAGATGAAAAAAAAATGTAATGACTTATTTATGAGTCTATGAGCTGATCAGCACAACAGCCAACCTGAAAATAAACGACACAGAGGGAAGGGGTGAAAATGACTGGTGAGAGATGGGGCGATACAAATGCAAATGAATAATTCGGCTTCCCCACTCAGCAAGAACATCTCTATCACTTCTCTTTTCACAAGCGCTATAATCAGAACGAGTTGCAGACCGTATATCTTTACAGTAAAATGACTGGATCGTACAGCTGCATGCCCAGCCATCATGAACACATGGTCTCTTACAGTAAGTGTAACAGAAACCGAGGCTGCATCAAAAAAATGAAACTTCTGTGCCTGACCTCTTCTGTTATTTGTTGCTTGTAGTCACAAACATAAATGAAAGGGAAACACGTTGCCAGCATTGTACTGTTCAGATCAAGGTTTAGTGGGCTTTGGTGTGGCATTTGCGATGACAGGTCTCTTTCACTCCAGGAAGGAGTGGCAAGGTTTGGTTGTTTGTCATTCTCAGAAGGTCATTATAAAGCTGCCACTGGATTCAGTGAAGTGCGACGGTGTATAGAACTGACTTATGTGATAGTGCAAATAAGATCTTTGAAATGTAATCAATGACTAATTTGATCTCTCTGGACTCCTGGCAGTTTTGGGTGTGTGTGCAGTGGTGTTGTTATGTTCATGATAGATGGTTAGATAATTGAGTGGATAGATGGGTAGATGGTAGATGGATGAAAGGTAGATAAGTGGTAGATAGATGGGTAGAGCACTAAGCAGATGTGTGGGTAGGTAGGTGAGTAGATAGACGGATAAATGGCTGCATGAATGATAGATGTTATGGATAAATGATAGACAGGTAGATAAGTAGAGACATTTGTGAATATTTGTGATAGTTAATATGTGTCTATATTTGTGTTTAATTGTATTTGTGTTCTAATAGATGATTAGATGTATGATAGATGGGTAGATGGATAAATAATAGAGAGGTAGACAGATTTGTAAACATTTGGGAAATATTGTCTGTGTTTATTTGTGTTTGTGTTCAGATGGATCATTCTGAGAAGGCCTGTTGTTACTGTGGTGTAAGTTATTTGATCCTGCATGAGTTCCAGCACCTGCAGGAGCATTTGCGGGAAGTCGAGAGAGAGCTGGAGCAGGAGAGAGGAAGTGCGGAGAGAGAGAGAACCCTGAGGGAGGTGCTCCAAGAAGCCTACTCTCATCTGGAGGAGCTGAAAGCATCTGTGCTTCAACAGGAGGAAACATGAGTGTCAGTCACAGTTCCATGACTGCACATATCTCATTACTCTTACATGAACAAAAAACAGAATATTTCTAGCAGATAAATGTGTTTTTTTTTGGTTTGGGTAATCAACGTTTGCCCTAAGTTCTGCTTTCTTATTGGTGCTCTCGGCTTACATCACTATTAGGCCTATTACACACATACTGCATCCGTGGTGCATGAAATTAATTTTGGTGCCCATATTGACGGGTTACAGCATTCATCTGGTGCATGAGCCATCTAGTGCTGAATCCCCAAAGTATTATGTTTGCATTGTTTGTATAGAGAGGTATATGACATCTATGTCCTGGCTTGTTGAGGAGACATGTGCTTTAAGCTTACGATTTTCTCCCATGACATTCCAGAATTATAGCAGGTTTTGGACTGACAATCACCACTTACATTTTGTTCAGAAAGTGTAAAAATCTCCTGTCTATTGTCCCACTGCAGTAAACCATCAAAGAGACTTATAGAGATAGAGAGACTTCTTACATCAAATCCCATCTTCCCCTTAAAAGTGCAGTTAGATTCTATAACCTGTCAGTGCTGCAGAAGAACTATGATTTTATACGACCTATTTTCCTCTTGCTTCTCTTGGTGCTCTTTCTGTCACCCACGGCAAAGTGGTTAAGCCAAAATATATTAATTCACTGATGTAGAAAGTCTTACACCCACTGCATAACATACATTCAGTCTTTCAGTTCATACGGCATCCACCCACCTCTTACCTAGAGCATTTATGGTGCTACAGTTTAAATTCACACGTCATCCTCCCCAGACAAACTAGTTAGTGAGTCAGGTCCTGACTAAAAAACTAATTTTAAAATACTAGTCATCTGGTTTACAAGCATATATATTGGTGTGTCAGTTTGTAGACACATAGAACTTTGTATACAGAACATAGTAAAAAGGGTCCAAGACCAAGGCAACATTTTTATAGGTGGGCTTCTCCGATCTCAATGAGTAGGAAATATTCTAGAGCAATGGTTTTCAACCTTTTTGGCTCCTAGGCCCCACATTGTCCAAGGCAGTTAACAAAGGTTCCTCAAGTATGCTGAGATATTTCTAGTACTTCTGCTGTAATGACAAAGCTGCTTGTTTTCAAACTTTTTTAATGTACATTAAGGTTAATATATTACAATAATTATACATAACTTAAAACAAACAACGTAATTAAAAATACAATTTAAAAATGTAAATTTCCTAAACCTAATCTAACCTGAAGTTTCAATAACTGCATGTTCTTCAGGGTTTACATTCTTAGTCACAAATTAATTTACATGACTTTTCCAGTAATTTGTGATTTTACCCACAGATAGCAATTAATCAGCAATTTCGACCCAATAATATATTTTAGACCTTGACATAAATAGAAAAATGTATAATTCATTATAGAAATTTCCATGATTTTTTAAAAATTGAATAAATTTCCATGACTTTTCCAGGAATAGAAATCCATTGGTATTTTTATAGAACATGCAAACATGATGTTTAATTATTGAAACATTTCTGGAAAATTTCAGATGGAAACTTCAAGTAAATGTTTGGGAATCCCTGCCCTACAGGACATTAGTAGGCCTCTCTCATCACTGGCTTGGGGACTCTGGGCCCCTGATGATTGCCTGTATGTATGCACGTGTAAGTGTGATCACTTTGTGTATATCTATTTGCGTATGTGTGAATAGTTCCTCATGCCCTGAACTCCTCAGCTATGGCTTCCCTCGTGAGTCACTATGGCAGAGACGTGCATGCGTACGTCTTCTTTTCCAGCTGACGTGAATGCCAGGCATAATTGTACCACCACGGCAATCATAAATAAACCTCTCAACACCTACGCCTCCGCAGCTTAGCACAGACAGAAATTCAGAGAATGAGGAGAGAGGTGCAAAGCAAGTGTGTGATTGTGGACCCTATTTCAGCACTCTCTCCCGCAGTTGCTGATAATAATAGCAGGTTGTGTTGTCCGTGTAATCTCACGAGAAAAACCAAACAGCACAGCAGTCATGCTTCTAGATCAGCCCCCACCGATTCATTCATACCCAGCACATTCCAGACCCGACACATCAGAGCAGCGGGCATAAACCTGCATGTTTGGGTTGTGTGTTTGCTAGTGGCATGTGGTGGACTTCTGAAATGAGGACGCAAAGTCACTTCTCTGCTTTTTGTTAATCCATTGTAAATGTTCTAGCTGCATTGTCTAGGAGGGGATGATGATGATGTTTTTGAACAGGATGATGATGTGTAATTTTGTCATACATATA